>NW_027210770.1:675000-787500 GCF_029030835.1 Brachyistius frenatus | reverse complement strand
TGAATTTGCCAACTATAAAATACACATAAACAAATACAATGAGATAACAGACGTTTCACATCATTCATTTATTTTTAGGATCATGTAATTTCAGGTATTTCATTTCATCATTATGAATTATTAGTATTACATTTAGTGTGTTTATTCCACCAATTTTTACAAAACACATCTGTCTCGTAAAAAAAACTCAGTTTGGTTTTCAAATGCTTAACAAGTGAAATAAACAACCCTGTTTCCAAATAAGTTGGGCCGCTGTGTAAAATGTAAATAAAAACAGAATGTGATGATTTGTAAATCATGAAAACCATATTTAACTGAAAATAGACCAAAAACAACATATCAAATGTTGAAACTGAGAAATTGTATTGTTTTATGTAAAATATATGCTCATTTTAAATTTGATGGCTGCAACACGTTTAAAAACGTGACAGGGTCAATAAAAGACTGGAAAAGATGTGTAATGCTACAAAACTAATCACCTGGTGGAACAGCTCACAACTAATCAGGTTACCATGGCAACAGATCAGTAACATGATTGGGTCTAAAAAGATGATTTCAGAGAGGCAGAGTCTTAGCAGTGAAGATGGGGAGAGGTTCACCACTCTGAAAGGCTGTGTTGGAAAATAGTTCAACAATCTGAGAATAATGTTCCTCAACGTAAAACTACAAAGAATTAGTGGATTTCATCGTCTACGGTTCATAATATCATTAAAAGATTCAGAGAATCTGGAGAAATCTCTGAACACAAGGAACAAGGCTGGAAACCAATATTGGATGGTTGTGATCTTCGGGCCCTCAGGCAGCACTGCATTAAAAACACACTATTCTGGAGTGGAAATCACTGCATGGGCTCAGGAACACTTGTGGAAACCATCATCTGTGAACACAGTTCATCGCTGTGTCCACAAATGCAGGTTAAAACTCTCCAAAGAAGAAACCAGATAGAAACATGATCCAGAAACACCGCCGCCTTCTCTGGACCGAGATCATTGAAGATGGACTGAGGTGAAGTGGACAACTGTAATCACGGACGCTGCGTCCTCCTGGCTGAAGACGAAAGGGACCATCCAGCTTGTTATCAGTACACAGTTGAAAAGGCAGCATCGTGATGATATGATGGTGCATTAGTGCACATGGCATGGGTAGCTTGTACATCTGGGAAGGAACCATTAATGCTGAACAATACATTCAGGTTTGGAACAAAACTTGACAAGAAATACAAGAAGGTATGTAAAAATGGGACAAAATTTCACTTTCAAAACTCCAGAAACTGGTCGTTTACAGCGTCGAGGTAAAAGAAAGAGGTGATGCAACACAGTGGTAAGCATGGCAAACAACTTTTTAGAGATGTGTTGCTGCTATCAAATTTAAAATGAGCACATGTTTTTCATTAAACAATAGAATTTCTCAGTTTCAACATTTGATTGGTTGTTTTTGGTCTATTTTCAATTAAATATGAGTTTACATGATCATCGTAAATCATCGCATATTGTTTTTATTTGAGAGCGTCCAGTGTTAAGACATTCCTGAGATTAGAAAATTAAATTGCAATAAAGTGCCAATTTAATATGTTATGCAAGACTTTATTTTCACGTGGTTAATCTACATGTTGGCTCATGTGCTTTCTTTGTAAGGGATACCATATGTTGAACACCATTTCACATTTATCACATGAACATGAGAACTGGAGGGATAGCAGTATCAAAAACAGAGTTTCATTTGTGGTAATATTCACCAAACACAACATGTCACATCATTTCACTGGTGGTTTCACACATTGAACACAAGATTTCACCAGTAAAATCGTCCTCTCTTTGGAGAGCAGTATGAATTTCCGTGATGGCTCTCTGGGTCTGATTCAGTTTGATGACTTTTCGATACGTGTTTTCTGGCTGTAAGCACACTAAGATTTGCACAGGTTATGAGTGGCTGCACTGACAAATAAAGGACGCTGATGGAAATCGATACGACGAAATCTCCAATTAAGCCTGTAGATTTGTCGGTGTGTGGAGGTCAGAGATGAGGGCGAGTCTTCTCTCCTGCCTGATAGACATTTACTGTTTGCTTTAGTCATCTCATTCTGCTCGGCCGCTGACTCTCCCAGGCCTCTGCCTCACCTATTACCTCCACATTAGAGGCCTTTCATCCAGCTAGTTATTCCTCACTTTAGCTCCTCTTTCAGCAGCTTCTGTCCCCTCCAGCAGCTTTTCACTCACTGCCAATGAGCCTGATGTAGATCTGCCCATTAGGCGTTGCTAAGAAACCAGCAAGGCACCAAGAAGCAATGTCAACAGCAAGGATAGCTGGGAAGGGCTCTGAGGTGAGGCCGGTGTAATGTGGTGCAGATCATGAAATAAATCCTTTCTGTCAGTGTCGTTCAATTCTGAACTTTTACACTTCGTACTCTTACTTAAATAAAACACTATTCTGACACTTTTCGTTGTTCTTGTTGTTTTCACTGCAGTGTGAGGTTACTGAGTGACAATTTATGGGAAAAACAACCAGTTTATTCATTTAAATTTAAATCTGTAACACAATAAAGCAAAGGCGTAACAACGATATCGACATTGGGGGTCCAAATGACATTTTCCCTCGCTGTGACCCCGCTGTGATTATGTGTATGTTTATATATATTAACTTCTTTAATGTCAGTCCACCATATGGCATACAGACATACAGATGGATCGAAAAACTGTTTCTCACAGTCCTACTGTGTGCAAACACAAAGACAAAACAAGAAAAGCATAAACATATATGTGTATATGTTATACAGTGCATCCGGAAAGTATTCACACCGCTTCACTTTTTCCACATTTTGTTGTTACAGCCTTA
Source organism: Brachyistius frenatus (assembly GCF_029030835.1). Taxonomy (NCBI): domain Eukaryota; kingdom Metazoa; phylum Chordata; class Actinopteri; family Embiotocidae; genus Brachyistius; species Brachyistius frenatus. Next base: position 784,668 of record NW_027210770.1, on the reverse strand, counting down.
TTCCAAACTGGATTAAATTCTTTCTTTTTTTCTTTTTTTTCCTATGTATATATACACAATATATATATATATATATATATATATATATATATATATATATACAATACTACAATATTGTAATATACTACAATACTATAATACTACAATACTACAATACTATACAATATATATCCACCAATATATATATATATTGTATAGTGTGTTGTCTAAAAAGTCATAAATATATCGTACTATAGTATGTCATAAAAATGTCATAAAAAAGTTATACTATATTTTTCCTCCGACAGCATGAAGAAAAAACTCTCCTTTAACAAGAACAAAAAACGACTATCAGAACACATCTCGACCTTCAGAAGGTTCAATCTTAACAACTTTGGAGAAAAAGCATGAAGGGATCTCCACCTTTTCTTTTCAGAGTGCTACTGATCCTCCTCCTGGTGGAGGTCCGAGTCATCACGGAGGACTCGTATCTGCAACTCCACCTGCTCTCAAACATCTTTCAGCTCCTCAGCGGCACCTCTCATCTTTCACTTCTCTTTCTTTCCTGTCACTGAGATCAGTTTGTCCTCCATCTGGTTAAGAAAACTTTCACCTCCTCATTTTTCTCTGTAATAACCTCCCTGTACTTCCTGAACTGGATGTCAGCCTCCTGTTTGACTTCAGAAGCTCTTTCTGCCGAGTCCTCAGTGAGCTTTTCTTTCTTCCTTTCATCTGAATCTGATCCTCCAGCTGCTGAGCTTCTTGACCTTCTGCTTCAGGGTTATATTTCTGAAAGGTTTGGATGATGGGTAGCATCCTTCATCCTGTAAAAGACACGAATACTACCCATGGTTTGATCAGCTACAAATACAAGTACACAGATGAATGTAGTGTTGCTGTTTACAAACATTTAACGGGTCTCCTTCAATAATATGTGTGTATAAATGCTCTTACTAAATTTAGTTCTCACCACTTTGTGCGTCCTCCCCCTACAATTAACATACTGCCACGCCCCCATTTCTCCATATAAGGACACAGTTTGTCTGGAGCTTCATGAAGAAAGCAGTGAAGGAATGAAAAGTTGAGACGGCACCAACAATTTTAAAGAAAAATTTCACAACAGCAGAAATTGAAATAATAGGAGGAGGAAGAAAAGGGACTCTTTTTAAAAGTGTTTCTAAGTGACTGCTGTTAAAAAAAGAAAATGAGGCTTGGGCTGACGTTACTGAGGTTGATGTTATTGATGTTATTGATGTTGATGTTACTGATGTTGATGTTACTGAGGTTGATGTTATTGAGGTTGGTGTTACTGAGGTTGATGTTACTGAGGTTGATGTTATTGAGGTTGATGTTACTGAGGTTGATGTTACTGAGGTTGATGTTATTGAGGTTGATGTTACTGAGGTTGATGTTATTGATGTTGATGTTACTGATGTTGATGTTATTGAGGTTGATGTTACTGATGTTGATGTTACTGAGGTTGATGTTATTGATGTTACTGATGTTGATGTTACTGAGGTTGATGTTATTGATGTTACTGATGTTGATGTTACTGAGGTTGATGTTATTGATGTTACTGATGTTGATGTTACTGAGGTTGATGTTATTGAGGTTGATGTTACTTGATGTTACTGAGGTTGATGTTACTGAGGTTGATGTTACTGATGTTGATGTTACTGAGGTTGATGTTACTGAGGTTGATGTTACTGAGGTTGATGTTACTGAGGTTGATGTTACTGAGGTTGATGTTACTGATGTTGATGTTACTGAGGTTGATGTTACTGAGGTTGATGTTATTGATGTTACTGAGGTTGATGTTATTGATGTTACTGATGTTGATGACTGAGGTTGATGTTACTGAGTTGTTGATGTTATTGAGGTTGATGTTATTGAGGTTGATGTTACTGATGTTGATGTTACTGAAGTTGATGTTACTGAGGTTGATGTTATTGAGGTTGGTGTTACTGAGGTTGATGTTATTGAGGTTGATGTTACTGAGGTTGATGTTATTGAGGTGAGAGTTGATGTTATTGAGGTTGATGTTACTGATGTTGATGTTACTGAGGTTGATTGATGTTACTGAGGTTGATGTTACTGAGGTTGATGTTACTGAGGTTGATGTTACTGAGGTTGATTGAGGTTGATGTTACTGATGTTGATGTTACTGAGGTTGATGTTATTGAGGTTGATGTTACTGATGTTGATGTTACTGATGTTGATGTTACTGAGGTTGATGTTATTGAGGTTGGTGTTACTGAGGTTGATGTTACTGAGGTTGATGTTATTGAGGTTGATGTTACTGATGTTGATGTTACTGAAGTTGATGTTACTGAGGTTGATGTTACTGAGGTTGATGTTACTGAGGTTGATGTTATTGAGGTTGATGTTACTGATGTTGATGTTACTGAGGTTGATGTTATTGATGTTACTGAGGTTGATGTTACTGAGGTTGATGTTACTGATGTTACTGAGGTTGATGTGATGTTACTGAGGTTGATGTTATGAGGTTGATGTTACTGAGGTTGTTGATTGATGTACTGAGGTTGATGTTATTGATTGATGTTACTGATGTTGATGTTGTTGAGGTTGATGTTACTGATGTTGATGTTACTGAGGTTGATGTTATTGATGTTACTGAGGTTGATGTTACTGAGGTTGATGTTACTGAGGTTGATGTTACTGAGGTTGATGTTACTGAGGTTGATGTTACTGAGGTTGATGTTATTGAGGTTGATGTTACTGAGGTTGATGTTATTGAGGTTGATGTTACTGAGGTTGATGTTACTGAGGTTGATGTTACTGAGGTTGATGTTATTGAGGTTGATGTTACTGAGGTTGATGTTACTGAGGTTGATGTTATTGAGGTTGTTGTTACTGAGGTTGATGTTATTTGATGTTACTGAGGTTGATGTTATTGAGGTTGATGTTACTGAGGTTGATGTTACTGAGGTTGATGTTACTGAGGTTGATGTTATTGATGTTACTGAGGTTGATGTTATTGAGGTTGGTGTTACTGAGGTTGATGTTACTGATGTTGATGTTACTGAGGTTGATGTTACTGAGGTTGATGTTACTGAGGTTGATGTTACTGAGGTTGATGTTACTGAGGTTGATGTTATTGAGGTTGGTGTTACTGAGGTTGATGTTACTGAGGTTGATGTTATTGAGGTTGATGTTACTGATGTTGATGTTACTGAGGTTGATGTTATTGATGTTACTGATGATGTTATTGAGGTTGGTGTTACTGAGGTTGATGTTACTGAGGTTGATGTTATTGAGGTTGATGAGGTTGATGTTACTGATTGATGTTACTGAGGTTGATGTTATTGATGTTATGTTACTGAGGTTGATGTTATTGATGTGTTACTGAGGTTGATGTTATTGAGGTTGATGTTACTGAGGTTGATGTTACTGAGGTTGATGTTATGAGGTGATGAGGTTGATGTTACTGAGGTTGATGTTACTGAGGTTGATGTTATTGAGGTTGACTGAGGTTGATGTTACTGAGGTTGATGTTACTGATTGTGTATTGAGGTTGATGTTACTGAGGTTGATGTTACTGAGGTTGATGTTATTGAGGTTGATGTTACTGAGGTTGATGTTATTGAGGTTGATGTTACTGAGGTTGATGTTACTGAGGTTGATGTTACTGAGGTTGATGTTACTGAGGTTGATGTTACTGAGGTTGATGTTACTGAGGTTGATGTTACTGAGGTTGATGTTACTGAGGTTGATGTTATTGAGGTTGATGTTACTGAGGTTGATTACTGAGGTTGATGTTACTGATGATGTTACTGAGGTTGATGTTATTGAGGTTGATGTTACTGAGGTTGATGTTACTGAGGATTGATGATGTTACTGAGGTTGATGTTACTGAGGTTGATGTTACTGAGGTTGATGTTACTGAGGTTGATGTTACTGAGGTTGATGTTATTGAGGTTGATGTTACTGAGGTTGATGTTACTGAGGTTGATGTTACTGAGGTTGAGGTTGATGTTACTGAGGTTGATGTTACTGATGTTGATGTTACTGAGGTTGATGTTATTGAGGTTGATGTTACTGAGGTTGATGTTACTGAGGTTGATGTTATTGAGGTTGATGTTACTGAGGTTGATGTTACTGAGGTTGATGTTATTGATGTTACTGATGTTGATGTTACTGAGGTTGATGTTACTGAGGTTGATGTTACTGATGTTACTGAGGTTGATGTTATTGAGGTTGGTGTTACTGAGGTTGATGTTACTGAGGTTGATGTTATTGAGGTTGATGTTACTGAGGTTGATGTTACTGAGGTTGGTGTTACTGAGGTTGATGTTACTGAGGTTGATGTTACTGAGGTTGATGTTACTGAGGTTGATGTTATTGAGGTTGGTGTTACTGAGGTTGATGTTATTGAGGTTGATGTTACTGATGTTGATGTTACTGAGGTTGATGTTATTGATGTTACTGATGTTACTGAGGCTGATATATGCACAGAGGTTTGCATTGTGGCACAGGTTCAGAATAAAAGGTTCAATATTAAAGTTGACCTGAAGAAAAAGAAGGAGACATTATCTCTTGAATACAGCCAGGAAATACAGTAAACAGGTAAAATCTTGGCACTGGACTGACAGAGTGTTTCTCAATTCCATCTGTTTCACATCAAGATACGATATCAAAAGAAATATATTTTCATCATAATGTAGACATTACAGAAGAAAATGTGCCTCTTCCCAGCATTCAGTCTGTTTTCCTTCTGGCTGTTTGTGAGTCGGACCTCTCTATCCTCGCAGACCTTCAGGTTTCTTCTGACTCACTGGTTCAGAGCAGTTTCTGCCGGAGGGCCACTGTTCACGTCTCGTCTGCATTTGAACAACACTGGGTGACAACAGTTGGTTGTTCTAATTGGATTAACTTGTCTGAGTGTTTCCTGAGTGTGACAGAGGTTCAGCCGCTCCGTTCCCTGGTTCCTCCGCTCGCCGGCTGCACTTAGAGGTAGCAGTGCATGTCTAATGGAGGCTCCACGAGGTTAACTGCTGCGCTCATTTGTTTTGCAAGCTTTTCTCCGCGGCCCCCCGTTCATGTCCACACATCGCCAACATCTCACTGACAAATCATTTACAGATGCTGTTCAGCTCAACACACACACAGACACTCACACACACACACACACACACACACACACACACACACACACACACACACACACACACACACACACACACACACACACACACACACACACACACACACAACACACACCAAACAGGCCTTCAGCAGCAGCCTGAGCTCAGGAGACAGCGTGGAGTTAGCATGAAGTCTTAAAATGAAAACACTTTGTGTAAAAAAGTTCAGAACAGCTCAGTGGAAACGTGTGGATGGTGATGGACAGATACTTCTGTCAGGAATTCTGCTGACCGTAGTTCAACCCCGAACTCAAAGCAGGATGATCGTCTTCAGAAAAGATTTTTCTCGTTTAACCGTGAAACAAAGTTCAAACTTAAAACTGAAAAAAATGACTCTACATCAGTAAAATTATAATAATGTCCCTGTTCCACTGTTCAGGTTTCTTTTTATATCAGATATATGTCAGGAAATCCTCTTTTAGTATACAGATGTCAACATCTGAAAGTAAATAAATAAATCTAGTAACACTTTGTATTATGGTACAATAACTGAGCTGAGAAGCCTCTGAGCTGCACAGAACGATAACTGCTCAGAAATTACTAAATATTATTTACTCGTTTTGTGCTCCATCGCGTAAAGAAATGCATCATACTGTTACTCTTCATAATGTATTTCAGGATTATCATGAACTAATATTTCCCCTTAATTTAAAATAAACCATCAATTTACAAAACTAACAAAAAGATCTGAGTTTTTACTAGAGATTATGTGATAAGTTACTTTCCACACATACAGCAATAAATACTGAGAAGAGACTTTCAGTGATGTCAGAGATGTAACAGTGATGAGTCCAAAAACGGGTCGTTGTCACGACCAGCAAACCAAACAATCGGGTACAAAAGGGCAGAAATACATCGAACCCGGGTAAAATCCTGAGAGGACACTGGGAGAGTAACGCCTGGTACAAAGAGCTTGATGGACAACAGCACCGACACACGAAGGAAGACAACTGAGCACAGGTGAGAACAATCAGGGTGAAAGGAAGTTGTCACTGGAGGACAGGAAGTCAACACATCAAAATAAAACAAGAAATTTTAAAAACAAGAAACAGGAAAAAAAAAAAAAAAAAATTTAATCGGTGCAGCTGAGACATTTTATTGTCCAGAAGTGAAACTAAAAAATTTTTTTATGGAAAAAAGAAATCAAACACAAATTTTTATTGAAAGCCAAGTAATTTCACAGACCTGGAGGGATTATTAAACATTGGTAAAATAATAAGTTGATTTAAAGTAAATGAATTAATAAATGATTGATTGAAAAAAAAAATGTTTTGGTCATTGCACATAATGACAGTTACATTTCTGCAGATTAAGATTTCTCTTAATAGATATTTAATTATATTAATCTTCACATTGTCTCTAATCAATCATCCAAAAATGGCAGAAGTTATTCATTCTTTGTCTCAGTCTGAGTTGGTAATCAATGAATTCTAATCAGTGCAAACCCATTTAAAAACATGCTTTTATAACTGGACTGTATTTTAAATATCAGAACTATTGTTAGTTTTAGTTTCTACTGAGAGAAACAGAAACAACAAACAGAAGTTGTCCAGTTTGTCTCCTGCAGAAACACCATGAACCGCTACGGAGCTCAGTGAGGAAACCTGAGCTGCTTCTTGTAGCTGAGCCTGGACAGAAGAACACACACACACACACACACACACACACACACACACACACACACACACACACACACACACACACACACACACACACACACACACACACACACCCTGCTTACATCTGTGTCTTTATACACTAAATAAAAATGTATAAATGGGATGTGAATGTTATTCACGTCTCTTAAAAAACTTTCTTCATTACTTCCTCAACAGATGTTTAGAAAACTTGTAACTGGAGAATCCTGTGAAATCCACTCTGCTCCTGCTGAACCTTTTATTCAGATGAATTTGGATTTATTTGCTTGATGAGCGTCATCAGGGTTTTTTTACCCACAAAATAAATGATGCTACCTTTAATCTTAATAATTGTGCAGCATCAGCACCTTTTACACAGCAGACGTATTGATAAGTGCTAAATGAAACATCTCAGATGAACCCGATCACATTGATGATTTTCTTTATTTCTGTGCTGTGCAGCACATCGTGACCAGCTGATGGACAAATCAAAATGTCTGCTGTTAAAAGGTTTCTCTCCAAAACATGAAAATATCAGAACATTCATGTAACGTTTGTTGAAAGAAACTTCTCATATATGACAAAGATACTGAAAGCAAACAGAGTGGAGAACGTGTTTACCCCTCCGAGAAGAAGTCAACAACAACAGGAAGTGAAGACAACCGACATGCAGCACATCCGCTTGGAGAATAAAACATGTTCTGTAATTCCTGATAAAACAAAATCACTTTTATTGTAAAGTGAACAAATTTAATAAGCAAATAAAAATAAATATATAAACCAAATAAGCAATCAAATTAAACAACATTAATTTTTTTCTAAAGTCTGTGTGATCTACATTGGACTTTACAGACAATAATAACAACATAATGTCATGGAACATAATCATATGTGGTGAATGATAAGATTGTGTAACTGTGATACTGTATTAACCACGAACAAACACTCTGACTTTACATTCCTGTACAAGGAGCATTTAGACAGTAAACTCTCCGTGATGCTGGTGTCTCAGTTGGATCTTTAACTCCTCGTTCTGTCAGCGTTTCAACCGTCTTTGTGTCTACGAGGAGCTCAGCTGTGGAAAGAGCAGCATGTCTGCAGTATTGATCCTTTGAAAGCAGACAACAGACCTCAGTGTTAGTTTTTGGGATTATCTCGACTGTCGCTCCCTCCCAGGTATTCCCATCCCATTTCAGATGTTCAGCCAGATGCTCAAATGTCAGAAAATGTCGCTGCAATCAACACGGCGGAGCTTCGACGCGCCTGCAGCAGAAAAAAGGTTAAACAACACAAACAGTGTGATGTTGACCAGACTGGAATACCTCAGAGGCTGCAGAGCACACAGGGTCTGCAGGTACAGTACGTCTCATTGGTGGGTTCAATCACGCTTCTGACAACTAAACAATTCAAGTCAGCAGGTGAGACACAAGAAATGACAAAAATAACAGCAGAACTTTTACAACATCCTTGTTCCTCTTTTAAATTTGGTTCTCAAACATCAGAGCTCGCAAGCACAAATCTGTCCAGCAGCTCTGTTTTAGACCGTTACATAAAAGTTACACAAAATCTATACTGTCATGACATTAAGCTTCACTTTCATCGTGTACACTTGGCTACATTAAATGGCTTCAGACAAACCAAAGACAGATTATACACCAAACACTGAGCAAAACCTCTTCATGCACAACATTCAGAAATAACCTGCATTTACTTTCAGTATCATTTGATACGCGGCTGAATGTTTCATTCATTCAATAACTGAAATATAGAACAGTGAAAGATGTCAACACGATCAATACGGACCAAATAAACGATACTGTATTCTGTTTAAGCTTCCTCGTTACTTTACATCCACTTGTTAGAATATAAACAGATCTCCTTCTCTCACTTCACCTGCTGAAGCACCAAAGATCAGCACAGAGCTGTAACCTGCAGAGTGACTTTAAATCATGATTTCAAACATGTAACTTTTCTATTCTCACATCCGAACCGGAGACAACTTGGACTTACAGCCACAGTTAAAAGTTTGGACACACGCCATGATTCATGGCTTTTTGTTGTTTCCTAAAACAAAACTGAAGACAAAAACTATTAAAAAAACACATCTGGATTTTTGTAGTTGAAGAAAACTATCGGTAACGTGTTGACCAGCTTCATGACTTCATTACCTGAAACTGTTTCCAGTTAACAGCTGAGTCTTTTCAGAAGTTAACTGGTGGAATTTCCTGCATTTTTGATGTGTTTGAGACCATCAGTAACAAGAGGAAGGACAGTTCATCATTACTTTAACACATGAAGGTTGTCTTTCTTAAAAGGGCATTTAAACTATCAAATGTAAGAGAATGGCTGGAAGCAGAGTGACGGAGAGCGGGATCATATGACCTGACCAGTCACTGACCTGAACCCAGCTGGTCTGGAAGGGGTTAAAGTGCAGTGTGAAGGAAAATCAGAAAACTCATCAAGTGAGGAAACAACTTCAGTGTTGGAAACAGACGAGATAAAATATTTAAATATGGGACCTTTAAAACATCATTTGTTTTAGTTATGCTTCTTTTATTTTCTACATAAATCCATGTTATTTTAAAGTGTTCATGTTTTCAGTTTTGTTCTACACTGTAAAAAGATAATACATTTAAAATTTAAAATAAAATAAACAAACAATATCAAATAAAAATTGCATGTAAACACAGGTGAAAAGTACAATGAAACGTATTTGTATCACAGTTTTAATAAGGCAGCCTTGTGAGTGTCAAACTGAAACTCCTGCATTTATGTATTGTAGAATGTTAAAATGAAATAAATAAATAGATTTGTGTTTGTGATGTTATTGGTCGAAGATTTCATTAAATATTGAGTAATAAACTGCCTACATACAAAGATATATCTGATGTTGTCCAGAGGGTTCATTTCCAGTTCATTATTATCAATCCTCTTCTATATATTTATACAGATTTATATTTATATCTTCTATATAGTTACATCTGCTCACACCACAGAATTGTTGTTTAAACTTTGTTAAAGGTTTGTATCTCTGCTGTTTCATGTCGTGTCATTCATTCAGACACCGTGGTCACACTCAACGCTTTCTGTTTTTCTCATTAACGTCATCATGGAGTAAGAGGAGATGGTCTCTATCCATCTTACACACACACACACACACACACACACACACACACACACACACACACACACACACACACACACACACACACACACACACACACACCTCTGTGAAGTGGTTTGGGGGCGGGGCTGGGCTCTAATGCCCTTTTTACAGTCCCATTAATCCCTCTGTTCACAATTTCACGCACAGCTTGGGCCTTGGTGTTATTTTCACAACCTTTCGCCACTAATTCCTGTGAATCTGGAAACACAACACCTTCCCCTGTCCTGCGTGTCTCTGTTGTCTCCAGGCAAAGACAGCTTCATCTCTGGTCATCCCCATCAAAGTCAGGCTAGAGGCGGCCAGAGGAATGAAAAGCCCGTCCTGAGTCTTTACGAGGCTCAGAGAGCCACCGGCGTGTCCCGGACGGGCTCGTCTGGCTCCGCTGAGGTCCAGTGGTCAGCGGAGGAAGTGTGTTTCCACTGAGGAGGAGACAGGACACAAGCTTTCTGCGATGACTCATATTCAACCCTCTGATGTTGTGAGCTGCTGGTGGTGAAGCACGAAGGAAGCAGCTGATGATCATCCGAGGAAAGTTTGTCTTCAATGGCACAGGATTTTCACCTGTAATGTTGTTTAGCCTTCTGTCATTAATAACAATAGAAAGGTATTCGAAAGTTTAAGATTCAGCCAGAGAGATGAAGATTAACAGTTTGCCTGAATCTGTCCAAAATTCAAAAACACATCCACATAAAGTTGATTAACTTAACATGATGCATTATATTTCTCAAATCTGAACCCATATAGAAATGTAAAAAGGCCCACATGTGGTTTTAAAGTGGCCTGACTAATTTTATGGTCAGTAAAAGTAATTTATTATGACAAGACTATGATACTAACATCAAATAAACCCATTTTAAACCATGCATTCTCATTTTTACATGTACATTTGTGCTCCAATTGAGCTTTGGAGTTAATGGTTGACATGAACGATTTTTAAGTTTAATGTGTCCCTTTGTTTCCACTCTTATGGCTCAGATAGACCGACTGCCTCAAACCTCTTGCTGACGTCCAGTAACGTCGTGGTGTACTCCAGGGTGTGTCAGTACACTGTGACATCACTGGTGGGTGTGGCTCCAAGTGCAGTAAATAAACATCCGTGTAGTTAGAAGTGAAAACGTCACTCTTTAATGGACAGACCTAAGAAGAACTGTAACTCCTCTCACTCTCTGAATAAAGGTCACTATAGTTCCCTAATGATCAAAAATTAAATGTACTGGTCCAATAAAATATGTTTTCATGTTTCAGTGAGCATCACAGAAGCATCTCGGGACACTCATATTTTAATGGGATTATAGATGTCCATTAAATCATTTATAGACATTAATTAACCATATAAATATTTCTTCAAAGACAGTCAACTGGCCCAATTATCATTATAAATATTTACCACAAACACATCCTATACACAGATGTATGAACACACACACTGCTGCTGTGTTGGTCCCTGATACATCTGCCTTTAGAATAAACATTAAGTGACTCACTAGTCACTTTACCGACACACCTCCTGCAGGGTTCCCATGTGGGGACAACCGGGTTCATGTTGAGCCACGAAAACAGAAACTCTGCAAAACAAAATGCTGGAAAAAAACCACCAAATTGCAAACACCAAACTTCTTCTAACTCTGACCTGTTTGCAGGATGTGTTGGTTCTGAAGGCAGCCTGAGTCTGAGTGTATGTAGTAAAGGTAAAATGGTAAACCTCTAAATTTCTGTCGAGAAAAACAAGTATTTGATATTTCAAGAGAGTGTTGCTACATTTTAGTTAGTTTTTTCTGCAAAAGTAAGATCCATCAATACGTCGGGTAAAGATTAGATTAGATTTGACTTTATTAATCCCACAGTGGGGAAATATGATAGATAGGTGGAGTACAGTCGTAAGAGAAAATAAGAATTAATAACAGTAAAAATAATAGTGATAATATCAATAATAATGGAGACTTAAATAAAAACAATGAACAACATATATTATTGCTGGAGATGTTCATATCTGTGTAATTTGTTTAAAACAAAGACGTGTTGGTGTGAATGTAATCTTGTTTAGATACCAGAGAATATCAAAGCAATTTCAAAGTAAGCCGAACATAAACAAACACAAACTCCTATTAATCATATTCAAACAAACAAACGAAAACAGTCAGTCAACACTGAGGGACTTGTTGGAGGATTAATGTTAGAAGAAAGAAGAAAAAAAAAATCACAACTACAAAATACACATCTTTTAATTTTTTTGCGCTTTTGTCTTTGCTTTTTTTTTTTTTTATTGGATCATTTGAACAAATATTGAAATAAAACCATGTTTCAATTCAATAATTTCATTCATTTCATTGAAGTATTAAAGTAAGAATCTCCATCAATACACTGAATACTTGAGAAATTACATTTTATTAAAATTGCATTTGATTGCACTACATTATTTCCTGCTTAGTTTTATTCCTACAGATGCTGTCAGTGGTTGCATCTAAATATAAGATCAACACTAAATATGTTGAAATAAACACCTGTTTAAAAGTGACATAAAAACACTGCAGTCATATAAAAATATCCAACAGAAGACCAGAACACAGCAGTCTTCCTGATCATGAGGCACCAGTTAGAAGTGACAGTCTATTAAGCTGCTGATGAAGCTCATGTGTTTCAGAGAGGAGAGAACAGCCCCTGTGATTTACCCTCAGTCGGGACTCTTGGCCATCTGTCAGCTGCCGGGACCACCACAGTGTAACAGCAGTGTACCACAACAAGTTGTGTGTTTAAGGAGATAATGGGGAACAAAGGAGAAGCCACGGTGCCTCGCTCTGACCTCTGACCTCTACATGTACCCATCCCTGCTCTGTCTACCCTCTGTGTCCCACCACATGGCACATCATCAAAACACCAGCATTCAGCAGGCGGCAGATTGCTGCTGAAGGAGACCGCATACGTCCCGACCTTAATGTCCAACTCCAACCGGCCCTTTCTGTTCAACATCCTTCTTTAACATACAAATTGGCTGTTTTGTGCAGCTGAATTGGAGATTAATTGAACCCACCATTTGGCGGTGCTTGTTCAAAAAGACTGAGGCCTTTTTTTTTCTCCGGCAGTGATTAAGGTTAGAGATTAGGCACTGGAGATTACTCCACACTGCTTTCTTTGTGAGAGTATGGAGAGGCAATCTGGATTACACTTTAACGTCCTCTGAAGCAGGTGGTTCTCATGGGGACGAGCCAAGCAGCCACTCCATCTCTTCACTGCACCGTCCAAGAGCAGCACACAAGCTGCTCCTACCAGTAATATGTGGAGGGACGTTAGGTAGCTATAGGAAAACTAAAGTTATCTACTTTCTCCTCCTCCTCCTCATAAAACCCATTTATGTGCTGGTGCATTTACTTTGGCTCACTAGTATTTATATTGTATCACCACACTTCTTTTCAGATTTTTATTTAAAGAAAATCCATGGAGATGCTTGCTGCCTTGATTGGTTGATGTTACACTCACAATACTGACGACTTTCCATCCTATGCATTTTAGCATGTGAACAGGTTGCATAGCATTTATAGTTATGCTACTCATATTACTTCAAGTACGGAAAATCAGACCAAAGCTGAAATATAGCTCAACAAATACTGAAATGATTGCCATTAATTGAATGATTTGTAATAACTTTTTTTTTTATATATTTAGCATCATTATTAGGTCAAAATTTGTTTTTGTCGATGCTCACATGCTAAAGTGACGGCGTTGTGCAGCTCCACCAGACTCTTGTACCACAAACAATATTAAACAGAATGGAAAGATCACCACGATGAATTTAATCTAATATTAGAGCTGTAAGAGATTGTGAATTACACAACATAGAGATCATGTCCAATTAAAATCCATCTAATTCCAGATCAGTTCCAAATCATGCCACTGTCATGGAAAAAAAAGGTGGCAGTGTGAAATGTAAATAAAAACAGAATATGATGATTTGTAAATCATGTAAATACATATTTAAAAAAAATGTAAATACCAAAGACAACATATCAAATGTTAAAACTGAGAAATGTTATTATTTTATGAAAGATCATTATTATGATTTTGATGGTACTAACTTTGAGAAAAAAAAATGGGACGGGGACAAGTTACCACTCTTCTGAATCACCTCTTCTTTAAACAACACTCTGTAAATGTTTGGGAACTGAGGAAACCAGTTCCTGAAATTTTGAAAAAACAAAACAAAACACTAAAGCACCCAGTTACCGTCATGGATGCTGGCCTTTAAACTGAGCGCTGATAACAAGCAGCTCCTTTTTAGCCCAGAGAATGCAGCGTCCGACCACAGGACAGTTTTCCACTTCACCTCAGTCCATCTTCAATGATCTCTGGTCCAGAGAAGGCGGCGGTGTTTCTGGATCATGTTTCTATCTGGTTTCTTCTTTGGAGAGTTTTAACCTGCATTTGTGGACGCAGCGATGAACTGTGTTCACAGACGATGGTTTTCACAAGTGTTCCTGAGCCAGTCATTTCCATAACAGAATTGTGTCTGCAGATCATGGCCATTCAATGTGGTCTATTTTCAATTAAATATTGGTTTACATGATTTGCAAATCATTGCCTTCTGTTTTTATCAACATTTTACAAAGCGCACCAACTTTTTTGGAAACAGGGTTGCACAGTTTACTTTTGTAGCAGGAACACTGGAGTCCACGATATTCACGTGACCGTTGAAAACGGTAGGACTGGTGGACTCTTGCCCTGAAAGTGTGTTCTTCCTTTTGTTGGTATGTTGTATGATCATTGGCTGGAATGCTGGAAGGTTTGTTTTCTTCAGAAAGGCAAATAGTTTGGTTGTAAGTCAATTAAGGCTCCTAGCAGAGCCTTTCCAGATGTGAGACCAGCTGTTTGTCCTGCACAGAAACACAGAGGATGGAAGGTAAGAGAAGTGAGGGTTGAAGACGGAGAAGAAGAAGTGAAAAGAAGTTAAGGGCTGCAGTCCAACACCTTGTCACCAGCTGTGTGTGCTCGGCTGTGAGGAAAATACAAACGCTCACACACATTTTTACACCTTTTTCCATGACAAGTTGGTCTTCTTAAGGAAGAACTCAAAGGACTCCATATTACGTGTAATTAAATACAACTCACTTCATTAATCTGCTGGATGGATTATATATTCAATAAATAATCCTGCTTTAAAGTACAGTGAGTATCCAGATATGTCAGGTCAGGTTTTAATGATGGACGACCTGACCATATTTATTGATCCAATGTTTAAGTTTCAATTTAGTCTACAGCATAAATAAAATTTTTAAAAGGTTTGTATTCCTTCAAGGTTCAGCTAGATACTGGAAACAGTGAATGAGGCGTTCCCTCAATAAAGCAGCAGCGAAACACAGTTAAATGTTAAACTTCTACCAGTGACCCACCGTGTTCCCCGACGACTCCACTCAACGCATCATTAGTGGATGTTTGATCGCTCAGTTAAGCATTTTTGTGAACAGTAATGGTGCTAAAGCATTTTAAATACATTTCGAATGTGTGAGGTAATAAATATAGTTCGCACATTATTTGGTCAAACATTGTTGAGAACACTTCCTCCGAGGACCGCCGTAATTTTTCAAACAGGCTTCACTGCACTGCATTTTAAAAAGGGCTTGTTTTACAAGTCTGTAACAGTAGAGACTGGGAGTGTGTGTGTGTGTGTGTGTGTGTGTGTGTGTGTGCACGTGTGTGTGTGTGTGTGTGTGTGTGTGTGTGTGTGTGTGTGTGTGTGTGTGTGTGTGTGTGTGTGTGTGTGTGTGTGTGTGTGTGT
This sequence comes from Brachyistius frenatus, assembly GCF_029030835.1. Lineage (NCBI taxonomy): Eukaryota > Metazoa > Chordata > Actinopteri > Embiotocidae > Brachyistius > Brachyistius frenatus. Next base: position 768,954 of record NW_027210770.1, on the reverse strand, counting down.
GTGTGTGTGTGTGTGTGTGTGTGTGTGTGTGTGTGTGTGTGTGTGTGTGTGTGTCTGTGTGTTTGTGGGGGTGGTGGGGGGGGGGGTGTACAATGAGGGGTTAGTGAGGGAAGTTGTGGCCAGTAAATAACTCCTGATGCCCTTTTGGTTTGGGAACCAGACAGCCCACATTTTCCTCTTGTCTCTGGGGTCAGCGACTGAAGAATATCATTGTTGTCACTATATTAACAGTTTGTAGATCTTATACTTAAGATAATATTGAGAATGTTTCTAATTAAATTAAAATCCTCTCTTGGTAAACGCTTAGCGCTGTTGTATAGGTAAAACACGTGGTCAAAGTTTGGGATAAATAATAACTTGGTTGGGGTTAGGGATGAATAAAAACATGGTTGGGGTGTGGGGTAAATAAAAACATGGTTGGGGTGTGGGGTAAATAAAAACATGGTTGGGGTTAGGGATAAACAAAAACATGGTTGGGGTGAAGGGTAAATAAAAACATGGTTGGGGTTAGGGATAAATAAAAACATGGTTGGGGTGAAGGGTAAATAAAAACATGGTTAGGGTTAGGGATAAATAAAAACATGGTTGGGGTGAAGGGTAAATAAAAACATGGTTGGGGTTAGGGATAAATAAAAACATGGTTAGGGTTAGGGATAAATAAAAACATGGTTAGGGTTAGGGATAAATAAAAACATGGTTGGGGTGAAGGGTAAATAAAAACATGGTTGGGGTGAAGGGTAAATAAAAACATGGTTGGGGTGAAGGGTAAATAAAAACATGGTTGGAGTGAGGGGGTGAGGGATAAATAAAAACATGGTTGGGGTGAGGGGGTGAGGGATAAATAAAAACATGGTTGGGGTTAGGGATAAATAAAAACATGGTTAGGGTTAGGGATAAATAAAAACATGGTTAGGGTTAGGGATAAATAAAAACATGGTTGGGGTGAAGGGTAAATAAAAAAATAAAAACATGGTTAGGGTGAGGGGGGTGAAGGGTAAATAAAAACATGGTTGGGTGAGGGATAAATAAAAACATGGTTAGGGTTAGGGATAAATAAAAACATGGTTAGGGTTAGGGATAAATAAAAACATGGTTGGGGTGAAGGGTAAATAAAAACATGGTTGGGTGAGGGATAAATAAAAACATGGTTAGGGTTAGGGATAAATAAAAACATGGTTGGGGTTAGGGATAAATAAAAACATGGTTGGGGTGAAGGGTAAATAAAAACATGGTTGGGGTGAAGGGTAAATAAAAACATGGTTGGGGTGAAGGGTAAATAAAAACATGGTTGGGTGAAGGGTAAATAAAAACATGGTTGGGTGAAGGGTAAATAAAAACATGGTTGGAGTGAGGGGGTGAGGGATAAATAAAAACATGGTTGGAGTGAGGGATAAATAAAAACATGGTTGGGGTGAGGGATAAATAAAAACATGGTTGGAGGTGAGGGATAAATAAAAACATGGTTGGGGTGAGGGATAAATAAAAACATGGTTGGGGTGAGGGATAAATAAAAACATGGTTGGGGTGAGGGATAAATAAAAACATGGTTGGGGTTAGGGGTAATTGAAACTCCTAGACAGCCTAAAACATGTATATTTCACATTTTGCTGTCGTGGACCAGCATGTCTACTTCACGCTTTCCCGCAATGGAAAGAGTTCGTGGGAATGACAACACCTTTCGATTGTTTAACTGTGTTGAAACGACCAGTGCTGACATGGGCAAACTCTAGTTGCCATAGTAACTACTGTATGATGGGAGCAAAGGAATAAGTCAGATGACATCGTACAAGGAGTATCAAAGGCTGCGCTGGCAGGATGTCGGGTGGTTGAATGGATCAGACGCAGGACTTTCACCCAGGAAACCACTTTTCATGTACCTTGTCATAAAAGTCAGCATTGAGCTATTTAAATGTGTGTAAATTAACTTGCTCTACCAAATGATGATGGGCAAAACCAAAAGTATAAGGACAAGGCTGACAACCAAGATTGGATGGTGGTGATCTTTGGGCCCTCAGGCAGCACTACATTAAAAATAGACACAATTCTGAAGTGGAAATCATTGCATGGGCTCAGGAACACTTGTGAAAACCATCGTCTGTGAACACAGTTCATCGCTGTGTCCACAAATGCAGGTTAAAACTCTAAAAAGAAGAAACCAGACAGAAACATGATCCAGAAATACTGCCGCCTTCTCTTAAAAGTAGAGGATTAAAGTGGATTAAAAAGGAAGGCCCTGTAATTACCAATTGTAAATGTAAATTCTAGTATTATTTACCCTGCAGTGTTTAACTCAGAGTCAGAGGTTGTTAAAGCTGCTTTCAAAAACCTGAACTTCTCCTTATTACAACATGTTCCATTTTTATGAAGACATTTCACACATTTAGAGATTTGATGAATGGTTCCGCTTCAGCAGAGGGTTGACAAGGACAATACAGTCGCTTCTTGTTGAAGTCCTGTGTTGAATGCATGACCTCACATATTAAATTAGTGTTCATTATACAATACTGGAATGCATAAGAAAGTCAGATATGACATTTCTGAGAGGTAAACATAAACCTTTTTCCACAAAAAAAAAACCCAGTTTGAATCAGATCACATTGAATCAGAAGTAACAGAGGAGGAAGAATAATGTCGTAACCGTGTAATTAGGTAAAAGGATAACGAGTTAATCAGAAGTTCATTGAAACAGTTTAACCTGAGTTAGACCCCAGACACAGTGTGGTCAGCCGCTGCACTCCGGGGCAGTAAACATGTCCGTCCTGGCAGAGGTGCTGGTTACACATGGACTCCTTCTCCTGGCAGATTTATGTGTGCTCTGACAGCAGGGGCTTCCACCTGCACAAACACTGGATCTGACTGCTGCTCATTGTGCTAACAAGACCTGCAGCAGCTCCCTGAACGCAGCCTCTCTACGACCTGCACGACTCTGAAACCACACACCGCAGGGAGCAGGTCACACTCACACACACACACACACACACACACACACACACACACACACACACACACACACACACACACACACACACACACACACACACACACACACACACACACACACACACACACACACACACACACACACACACACACACACACACACACACACACACACACACACACACACACACACACACACACACACACACACACACACACACACACACACAGGTTTAAAGGTCTTTGAGCACCCCAAAACTGAATCCACCTTCACTCAGATCAGTGCAGATGTTTCATGTTCATACAAAACCCAGCAAACAGATGTTTTCCTGTCAGGCTCCATCCAACAGTGAGCAGGTTGTCATGGAGCCAACGCGACAGCAGCTGGAGTCTCACACCGATGGTAAACGTAGGGATGCTGCTGTTAGGTTGGATCCACTGTCTGACTGTCTGGGTGTTCTCCTGTGGTTTCTCTACGGTTTAACACTTGTCAAACAATTTTATATCAATATTGGATAATTCTGGAAATCCTCATAAAACGATATCATTCAGTATTTATGTTTTATGCATCTAAATTCTTGCTTCCTTGATCTGCATGCCAGCTACAGTCAGAAAAGTTAAACTAAATATCATGCATGAAAATCTGATGTGTTTGTCCACCATTGAAACCAACATCCACGCTGAGTAAGAATACATGTCGTCCTCTTCTTTATTACTTGTAAATATTCAGTTTGGCATCACTTCATAGTAATTTTTCCACCACTTATGAATTACAAGTTAATAATAGCCTTAATATTTATTCACTGTTTTGTTCTGTCAGTGTTTTAATGTCTGTTTCTGTTTTGTGTTGTTAACAATTTTCACAATCTGATATTTGTGCTGTTTAAGTGATCATTCATCAGTTTTTTTATGTTTTTATTTATATATTATTATTATTATTATTATTATATTTATATTATTTGTATTTTTAATGTTATTTAACACTCTGCACCTTGTTGGACTATTTATGCTGCTTTATTGAGACCTTTACTACAGGACATACTGGCCGCTGTATTTTTATGTCTTATATTTATCACTTCTTACTTGGTGCACTTTTTTTCTTTTCAGCTGGTCTGTCATTGTCTTCTAATTCTGTGTCTTGGGTCTGTTTGTGTGTTCAGTTATTTTTAGATAAATATCTTTGCACCCTGGTCCTGAGAAACATAATATCGTTCCCCTGTATGTGTATTGATGTGGATATGGGCGGAATAACAAATAAATTAACATCAACCTTTAATGTTTGTGTTTTTATAAATTGCTGGGCATCATATGGGTACTATAGCAATTCAATTACAGTTTAGGTAAATCATCTAAAGGGGATTTGATGACCAAGTGGTTGGGGAAAATACCAGCTGGTTATATTTCAGCTGCATGTCATGTCCGCCTCTCTTACTGCATTTCTTGTCTCTATCTCTGCTGGGCTAAATAATGTCAAAATTATAATAATCTGGAATTATGAAATGTTCATTTTATCATATTATGATTATTAATCTTTTATAAAATGTTCTTAAGACTCAACAAATCGTGCAAATGAAACAGCTCATTAGTTTATGATCTGAAATTCATTCTTCATCAACTCAACACGTGAATGTGTGCTCTCTGGAAAACATGGCATCACCGCTTTCCTGTCCATATGGAGCAATGGTGATCATGTATACAGCAGCACTAGTCCACTAGTGGAGAAAAAGCTTATGTCATAATGTCTTATACATGTATTTTTAATTTGATCGTTAATACGATTGCAAACATATGAAACATGTTTGTGTCCCTGTGAGGAGTGGTTTCAGAGACACATGGGACCGGACTGACAGATGGACATTTCCCTCCCTCAGATTACTTCTGCCACTTTCTCAGTAGGATCACGCTGCAGCACACTGTTAGAAGTGACTTTTGGCTGGATGCTTGCGGGGGTCCTGGAGGTGTTAAAAAGGTCCTTGGGGGGAGGGGGGCACAGGACAGAAGGCGGCCTTCAGACTGCCTGTCTGCGTTACTGGGACGGTGGCGGGGTCAGTAGCCAGGAGTCATTCGGATTGACCCACAAACTCACACACACTTATACACCTGCTGCATTTTAAAATAAGAGATTTATGTGAATATGTGGTGACAGCGGACAGGTAGGACGAGCGTGCAGCTGGTGTGTGACAGAATAACCTGAAGAATAACTTTCAGAGGGAATAAAGAAGTAAACCCAGATTCACACACTCCATCGGCCTGAACATAAGTGAGTGGACAGCTGTGTGTGTGTGTGTGTGTGTGTGTGTGTGTGTGTGTGTGTGTGTGTGTGTGTGTGTGTGTGTGTGTGTGTGTGTGTGTGTGTGTGTGTGTGTGTGTGTGTGTGTGTGTGTGTGTGTGTGTGTGTGTGTGTGACACTAACACGTCAGGCCCTGCTCGCTGCTCCACGTTCCTTTTTTGGGTGGTGAACTTGACAAATTCTTGGCCGTGGATAGAGACATCACTGCGGCATCGACACCCCACTTATCTAGCGCTCACAGAGCGTCCAAACGGTCTGCCGCAGCGTCGTCTGCCCTTCAACCATCAACAGCAGTCCTCACACTCTCATAACTGCCTCTCCTCGGCTCTGCTGCTGCCTTCATCTCCGTTTCTGTCTCCGTCAGTGTCTCGTCTCAGAGAGTCGGTGCTACTGTCTCACGGAGGGGTAACGTCAGCAATGTGCACAGAGACAAAGAAGAGCTGCTTCTTTTATAAATCAGTGTGTTGTTTTTTTTTACAATAGATCAGCAGCATGTGAGCAGGTTTTATATTTAGATAACAGTTAGATTACTTCACAGCTGGTTTGTTAAACTGTCCAATTCCACTGCTGAAAAATAAATCATGAACCTCTTGTGATGTGACTTTGCTGAGGAAATGTTTTGCTTGATTTGGATGCAAAAATAACTTGTTCAGGTTCAGAGACAGTTTATGGTTTTAGTTTATACATGAATTTTTAAGATGTTGGATCTCTATGTTGTCCTTTTCTCTCTCTGCTCTCCTCTCACCTCCAACCGGTCGAGGCAGATGTTCTCCACCTCTGAGTCTGGTTCTGTTAACAGATGCTCCGCCCACCTCTGAGCCTGGTTCTGTCGGAGGTTTCTTCCTGTTAAAGGGAGTTTTTCTTCCCTCTGTTGGAGGTTTTTCTCCCTTAAAGAGGAGTTTTTCCCCTCCTAGCTTATGTGGGAATTGTTGAATTGTTGTGTTTCTCTGTATAATATTGTAAAGTCTTGCTGTAAGGACTTTAACGTGCTAAATGCCATAAAATAACCTGTGTTGTGATTTGGCGCTATATAAATAAAGTTGAATTGAATTAAATAAGAGAAAAGTTGGTGCAAGTTTGTAGATCAACAGGAAGTTTATTCCATTCATTAATAGCTTTAAAAGAAAAAGCAGATTGTGTAAAGGCGGTTCTTGGTTTGGGGACGCTACAGTCTGCTCTCAGCTGAACGAAGCTCCTCAGAGGTGGAGGAGCAGCATTATTAAGGACTTTATGCACTAAGTGGACATTTGAGTATAAAATAGAGTTGAAAAAACTTCATATTGTATATTTAGCAAGAATTTTTCGGTGATGATAATCTTGCGGTTTCCTATCCAGGAGTTTTCGGGTCTGTTTGCGTGGTGACCTGATGGTTTTAAGGCCTGTTTGCCTGCAACCAGCAGGATACGCTAAAATGAAAATATGAAAAAAAATAATTGCATTCATTCCTGATATGTTTAAAATGAGTTATATTATATTTCAATCTTTTTAATATGTTTTTTAAATGTGAGAGTTGAATCTAAAGTAACTCGAAGTATTTAAACTCTTCAACATTTTTAATCTTCTGCCCACCAACATAAATATTTGGAAAAACACGTTGTTTTTGTTTATTAAAACAGTACATTGTCACTGTTTTCAAAAGTCAGTGTGAGAGTTACGACCTTCGTACATGTGATGTCATATTTAAAGTTTGAGAAGACCCATTTCTCATATACAGAACCACAACATCATTATACAATACACACACTGATGTACTGTGATATTGTGTAAAAGTCCATTACAATGACATGTACAGTTTGTTAGTTATTATAATGTATATTGATAATGTAATGCAAGAAGGTCTATGAACGTACATTCACTTCCTTTCTAATCAGGACTCAGAAGTTGTTTCATAACTGCATAACTTTCATAATTCAGAGTTTTAGTTGTAAAATGTCTGAAAGCCCTCAGACTCCATTATCATACAGGAAGTGTTGCTCGTGCAGTATGGCTCATTCAACAATCATATTTGATGCTTAAAAACTTTTAAACTCATTAAACACCACCGCTGCTGATTCAGGGACGGCACAGCAGACTCATAATAAACGCCAAGAAATAATTAACCACTTTAACATTACGCACGACTGGTGCTGTTTGTTATATCTGACCAGACACATCAGTCTAATACAGGTCCAACTGTATCAATCACACATTTCTCCTTTCACCGTTTCTCAACCTCAGAAACTGAAGCTGCGCCGTGAGCTTCGGTTTCTGATTGATTGGGATTCTGGGGAGTTGAATACATCTCTCGTTGTCGTATTCGTCCGATCGGAGTGGGAAGTGTAAGTCGATACTTCACCTTCAGGCCCGGTTATTTCCCCCGCGGCCTCGGGTTACCAGGGAGCAGGAGATGCCAGAGGGTGAGGAGATTGACACGCGTGGTGTGCGGACGGTCAGGTGGAGAAAGGAGACACTAATTTAGCGCCTCTGAGCGTCTATTCTCGGCCCGTTCAGATTTCATTTCTCCGGCGCTGTCAGACACTCAGCCATCTGTCATTGTATCGCTGCTGTGTTTACATGCTCGGGCTATTCTCTTCTTAGCACGACTTGTTCTGGATAAACACATACGAAGCTGCTCGCCATGTCTGGGTTTCTTCCACATGCTGACAGGGACATGTGCTGCGTGTGCTGTTTGCATGTACAGTAAATATGCACATGTTTATACAGCTTAAATTTATTTCTTAAATTTCTGACCTTGGAGAGCGCTTTGGGCTTATTGCTTGAAATGAATAAAATTCAATTTTTCTGAACCGGTGCCAGCACCGTCCTGGTGTAGAAGAGGTTTATGATCAACAGCTGTTAAGGTGACACAGCAGGGAGGTTTACGCAGGACTGCAGAGGTTACTAAAAACACCAGGTGAGCACCAGGCAGGACCAGGCAAAACCAAGTAGAACCAGGCATGACCAAGTAGAACCAGGCAGAACCAAGTAGAACCAGGTAGAACCAAGTACAACAAGGTACACTCAAGTAGAACCAGATAGAATCAGGTAGAACCAGGTACAACCAGATAGAACCAGGCAGAACCAGGGCATGTAAACCAAGTTCACAGTCTGGTAAGTGTTGGACTGCTGGTATATATACTGAGGGGCTAATGAGCAGGCTGGAAACAGGTGAGCAAAGGCGCGGGGCAATTCAGGTGCTGCAGCCGGTTGGCAGGGCAAACCAGGTGCTGTAGCCAGTGGGCGGGGCAAACCAGGTGCTGTAGCCAGTGGGCGGGGCAAACCAGGTGCTGTAGCCAGTGGGCGGGGCAAACCAGGTGCTGTAGCAGAGGTCTATCCTGAGGAGATACTAGTAGTTGAACAGAAGATATGAGAAGCAGCAGGATCTGTTTGTGTCTGCATGATTCATTGATTTATCGAAGAAGAGACTGAAGGCTGTGAACATGGAAGCAGCTCTTTTGTTGTAAGTGGTGATAAGATGTTTCACTGACTGTAATTAATGTTCAGTCAGTGAAACACCCGTTAAATGAGCAACCAATAAGATGAGAGTTATCTGTGAGGTGCCAACATGTCGGCTGTAAAGGTTTTGTGCACCCAGATCTTCCTTCATTGTTGAGTTCATAGCTGTCGTCTGCTGTTTGGGAAAATTAATTCAATTACATGTATATTAACTACAACAAATCACAATCAGTCTTTACTGAGTTTATTGTCTCTGCTGTTGTTGTTGTTTTTAGCTTTGTAAAGTTGGTTTGAATATTCACTTGATTTTGGTCTACACTGATTTAGCATGACACGCATTGATAATGTTGAACTCATGTTGGACCGCTTTAAAAAAAGTATTTTTTTATTCCATGCTTTTTTTTTAACTCACCGTCTATTCACCACAATTCAACTCAACTCTGATCCTGTGTTCAAAATGACATTCTTAGATACTAAATCTCTCCTGAATGTATGAGTGCATTAACACTGGTAACTATGGAAACATGCAGTGATCTGCAAGTATCTGGAAGATGTACTCAAAGAACAACGAGGGATGTGAGAGTCTACGGCGACTCGACCCCGTTGTGATGTCGTGATATTTAAAGGGCGGTGAGGCAGCAACCCGGAATAGGCAGTGGGGGGGGTCGGTGGTGTCTGTGACCGCTGGTCTGGATGACGGGCGAGGTGGAATCTGATGAGCTGGAGTCTGGACAGTGAAGACAGGAGGTGGATGGAGGGTCGCCTGGACCTGACAGCTGATGCAGAAGAGAGGAGAACAGATTTAAAGTTTGACAGCAAGGCAACGATTGGCTGATTGAGATTGTGGTGAAGTTTGATTGGCCCATGGTCATGTGATTAGAGAAGTGTGAGAGAGTGAATTGAGGAAGAAGACACATTTATGCAGCAGTGTGCGAACTGAAACAACTACTCAACATTAATGTACTGGGAGCACGAAGGGAAGCATGTCTGCTACGTTATACTAGTAGTTAGTTTACAGTATACTCATTTAAAACAGTTTATCTTCAGTCTGGAGGGAAACAGTCTGAAATAAAACCTATTAATGTTCAGTCAACCTGAAGGAGGAAATATTCTGTAAATGGTTTCTTCATTACTCAACAACACAGAGTGACAGGAATAAGACTTTAAGCAGCTTTGGTCCACAGCCAGTCTCTCGGGTTGTCACCAGAAACTCAGGAATCAGACTGCAGCCTCTCTGACTCTCTAATATTCTGCCAATAAACCAAGCTGTGTTGTTTCAGGCTCACTGTGGCTGCACAGATGTGACGTTTAAGGCCTGCAGATATTAAAATCACCGGCCTCATTAAACTCAGTTATTTATGTCCATCTAACCCCCCGTGCAGCGACGCGGCCGGTTGGATCAGATCGCCGTGGCGGAGCGGTGCTCGTGAATCGTCGTCTAAATAACAGCAGCTGTGAGGGCCTGTCGGGTCGAGCTGACTGATGTCTTGGCTAAGGATGCTCCCGGATCACAATAAAACTGTCACAGACATTTTATCATCTGCATTCCCCGCTCGGGACATTTCCACACATCTTAAATTTCCACCAGACGAGCAGCGACACGGACACACTCTCATTTTGTCGACTGGCATGCTGCTGCCAACTTGTATCCTCTCACACACACACTTCACTCCTCCGGACGCCTTCGTTATCTTTGTTGTTATCTTTATTATTATCTTTATTAATGCAGAGATTTTTGGCATAGATAAAATCTTCTTCAACATGTCTGTATCATGTTGCCGTGTGATGGAGACAAGCAGCTCACACTCACAGTCCTTATGATGATGACCTTTGACCTTTGCGATATTGGTATTTGAAAGTTGTTGTTTTTTCAACATTTATTCACTTTCATACTTCTGTAACAGGTGAATTTCTGTCGTGGGGATCAATAACATTTTATCTGATGGTTCCCCAACACAGTTTACATCTGATACCAACATTCAGTGACAGCAGACTTTTTTCTCATCATCTAACTGTCATACTGATCCTGCTGATGTTCCTGATGTTCGTTCCTGACGTTCTTGACATTCCTGATGTTCCTGACGTTCCTGATGTTCCTGACGTTCCTGACGTTCTTGACGTTCCTGACGTTCCTGACGTTCCTGATGTTCCTGACGTTCCTGACGTTCTTGACGACGTTCTGACGTTCCTGACGTTCCTGACGTTCTTGACGTTCCTGACGTTCTTGACGTTCCTGATGTTCCTGACGTTCTTGACGTTCTTGACGTTCTTGACGTTCCTGACATTCCTGATGTTCTTGACGTTCCTGACGTTCCTGATGTTCCTGACATTCCTGATGTTCTTGACGTTCCTGACGTTCCTGATGTTCCTGACGTTCCTGATGTTCCTGCTCTGAAGAGGTTAATCCTTTCATGTTTCAGTGACTTCAACCGCACGTGAACAATTTTCCATTTTCAGCTCCACTACTTCAAAACAAACATTTTGATTGGCTGCAAGCTTGTTTATCGACTTTCCTCCATGTTGTAATCTGAATCCAATCCTACATATGTATTATAATAATGTATTTATATAAGTGGACAATCTTAACAACGTCAGCAGCGAAGGCGACATAACGGAACAATCTGACGGACATTTTGCAGATTTCTTGCTGTTCAGAGGGAATTTTTCTTCCCTCTGTTGGAGGTTAGAGGTGCAGGCCGCGGTCGGGGGTGCAGGCCGCGGTCGGAGGTGCAGGCCGCGGTCGGAGGTGCAGGCCGCGGTCGGAGGTGCAGGCCGCGGTCGGGGGTGCAGGCCGCGGTCGGAGGTGCAGGCCGCGGTCGGGGGTGCAGGCCGCGGTCGGAGGTGCAGGCCGCGGTCGGAGGTGCACTGGTAACGTGGGTACATCCCCGTCTGCAGACCAACACGCAGTGATGTGACAGCTCGGTGCGTCTGCAGCCATCCTGGGTGGGCGAGGCGGCCTCGGCTTAACAGGATAATCTCCGCGACAGGCTCAGCCTTTGTTCCTCTTCAAAGGATCTCTGAGAGGGAAATATCCACCTCAGGTTTTACAGCCAGTTTAACCCTCCAGACAGAAGAGACCAGAGACCAGTAACCACAGTCTGTCACAGACGCAGCCGCCGGATGGAGATTCACTTTCAGCTTTTTCTTCTCGTGCCTTTGATGCAGGACTCAGACAGTCAGTGTGTTTGTGGAAACTCACACACACACACACACACACACACACACACACACACACACACACACACACACACACACACACACACACACACACACACACACACACACACACACACAGATGCATGAGGGACCATTTCATGTTTCCTGCCCACTGCAGGTCACACAGACCAACGCCATGACAATACCAGCAGACAAACACGGAGGTATCCTTTTAACCTTCGACCTTTGACCTTCTCCCAGCCTCCACACCAACCACTGACATCGGACAGAAAGAAGGACGGACAGAAGAGATGATCGATGAGAGCGGCTCCGAGAAAGGAAGAGGATTAAAACTAATTCATTCATGTTTGTGTTGAGTTTACTGATGAATTAGAGAAAGGTCAGATGAAGCTGATCTTCGTTATGAAGTAAAAACAGTAAAAACTCATAAGAGCAACATTTCCTCTGTTCAACCTCAGTTAGATAAGAAATGAATTATTTATTTATATTATTTATAGTGTAACATGGACAAAACTGTGGTTTATTTAATCAACATTCTTTGCCAGAAGTAATTATAACATGTTTGACTAAAAATATGACTCAAGTGGATTTTTGCCATAAAATGTATTTAAAATTTTAAATCTGAAAGGTTTCCCACACAGAAACAACTATTCATGAGCAGACTCATTTAAATTGGATTTTGATACACTTATGAGAAAAAAGATCCAAACCCACATGGCCCTGTGTGAAAAAGGGTTTGCCCCCTCCTGTTAAAACATAACTTAACTGTGGTTTATCACACCTGAGTTCAATTTCTCGAGCCACACCCAGGCCTGATTACTGTCACACCTGTTCTCTATCAAGAAATCACTTCAATAGGACCTGCCTGACAAAGTGAAGTAGACCAGAAGATCCTCAAAAGATAGACATCATGCCGAGATCCAAAGAAATTCAGGAACAAATGAAAAAGAAAGTAATTGAGATCTATCAGTCTGGAAAAGGTTCTAAAGCCATTTCTAAAGCTTTGGGACTCCAGAGAACCACAGTGAGAACCATTATCCACAAATGGAGAAAACATGGAACAGTGGTGAACCTTCCCAGGAGTGGCCGGCCGACCAAAATTACCCCGAGAGAGCAGCGACGACTCATCCGAGAGGTCACAAAAGACCCCACGACAACATCCAAAGAACTGCAGGCCTCACTTGCCTCAGTTCAGGTCAGTGTTCATGACTCCACCAGAAGAAAGAGACTCGGCAAAAATGGCTGCATGGCAGAGTTCCAAGACCAAAACCACCGCTGAGCAAAAAGAACATTAAGGCTCGTCTCATTTTTACCAGAAAACATCTTGATGATCCCCGAGACTTTTGGGAAAATACTCTGTGGACTGACGAGACAAAAGTTGAACTTTTGGAAGGTGTGTGTCCCATTACATCTGGTGTAAAAGTAACACCGCATTTCAGAAGAAGAACCTCATACCAACAGTAAAATATGGTGATGGTGGTAGTGTGATGGTCTGGGGCTGTTTTACTGCTTCAGGACCTGGAAGACTTGCTGTGATAAATGGAACCATGAATTCTACCGTCTACCAAAAAATCCTGAAGGAGAACGTCCGGCCGTCTGTTCGTGACCTCAAGCTGAAGCCAACTTGGGTTCTGCAGCAGGACAATGATCCAAAACACACCAGCAAGTCCACCTCTGAATGACTGAAGAAAAACAAAATGAAGACTTTGGAGTGGCCTAGTCAAAGTCCTGACCTGAATCCTATTGAGATGCTGTGGCATGACCTTAAAAAGGAGGTTGGTGCTGGAAAACCCTCCAATGTGGCTGAATTACAACAACTCTGTAAAGATGAGTGGGCCAACATTCCTCCACAGCTGGAAAAGACTCATTGCAAGTTATCACAAACGCTTGATTGCAGTTGTTGCTGCTAAGGGTGGTCCAACCAGTTATTAGGTTTAGGGGGCAAACACTTTTTCACACAGGGCCATGTGGGTTTGGATTGTTTTTTCTCCCTTAATAATAAAAACTTTCATTTAAAAACTGCATTTTGTATTTACTTGTGTTATCTTTGACTGATATTTAAATTTGTTTGATGATCTGAAACATTTAAGTGCGACAAACATGCAAAAAAATAAGAAATCAGGAAGGGAGCAAACACTTTTTCACACCACTGTATATCATCACTTTGTCCAACACAGACCAACTATTGCTACTTTTTTATATATATATATAATAATCATAATAATAAATGTTTGGTTTGACATCTTAAGGCAAAGATATTTAATCAGTAAAATATGTTATAATAATAATCAACAGTTTATTATTAACAGTTTTTTATATACTTGCACATTTAAAAGAATTATGTATATTTACATATTTACATATATTTTAAATTTATAAACAAATTCTAATTTCTATAATGCCCATTTATACATTATTACTACATGTTACATAATTAAATATATTAAGCATTAAGTGTTATCATTATTAGTAGAATTATTGTATTATTTTTCCCCCAGTTTTTGTTTTATAAGAGTAAAATGTGTAGAAACATAATTTGAATTTTTTTATTTTTTTATTTTGCAACAGTATAAATATGTTTCATGTTGGTTGTTCTTGTTATTAGTCAGCTGGTTGAAAAACATCAGATGGCACAAAGTAAGCGTAATTGGACCCAGCTGACCTTTGACCCTGGCATCCTCTCACATCGACTCACACTGTCACCTCTCCCCTGCTCAGTTGTTCATTCCTGCCGGTGGATGTGTGCTGTACATGTGGTTTATACATCGACAAACACACACCGGGTGAACACAATCCCTCCCGGCGGGCCCGGCAGGAGCAGGGCTGCATGTCACCGTGACACGCAGACTAATGCAGGAACAAGCAGGACATGGATTAGGCAGAAATCCTACATGGGATTCCATTATGTTGCTGCAGCCGTGATGGAGACCAGACAGGTGTGCTGCAACAATGAGCTCTTTCAGATGCACGACAGAGTGTGTTTCTGTGTGTGTGTGTGTGTGTGTGTGTGTGTGTGTGTGTGTGTGTGTGTGTGTGTGTGTGTGTGTGTGTGTGTGTGTGTGTGTGTGTGTGTGTGTGTGTGTGTGTGTGTGTGTGTGTGTGTGTGTGTGTGTGTGTGTGTGTGTGTGTGTGTGTGTACAAAGCACATGTGTGTATGTTTGTGTGTGGATAACCCGGTACCAACACTGGATCACAAAGATGAGGTTAACTCTTGAGTTTGATGTTTCGAACACACAACATGTGAGTTTAGAAGGAATTACACATTCTTCTTACACGTAAAAAGTTGAAACACAAACTGTTTATAAAAGTGTTTGAAGCTTCCAGGTCTGAAAAATGAGTCCGATGCAGAAGTGTCTTAAGCTGTAGGAACACCGAGTGCCACCACAGGTCGGCTCCAAAAAACATTCGTTTCCATAGTTGAAGTTTCCTGTCAGTCATTCGCTAAAGTCACTCCTTCTTCTTAGTTTTCTGGAGGTCCATCTGAAAATAATCCCTCATTCATTAGAAAAGAAGATTCAAGAAGACCTGTTTTGGGGGGCGTGTCTGTTTGATTGACAGGTCTGTGGTGCAGTCAGGTTACAGCTATCGGTGGGCGGGGCGTAGTATCGTCAGGTTTCCGATCAGATCAGTTAGATCCACCTCTGGCTCCTCCCCCAGCTCGTCCAAATATGGTCACTTCCTGCTCCAAACTGCTCCGAACTAGCAAAGATGGTGACGGACAGAATCTGAACTGGAGGATTCATAACGTTCACAAATCAACGATGACATCACTGATGGATGAATCCATGAACAATAAAATTCGCACTCAGGGTTTTTTTTACTGCTTAACTTGTCCAACAGGTTCACACGACACTATATATCTGTGTGATAAGAAGTTCACCGTGTCACATCAGCTGATTTTCGAGTCATAAATTCTTAATCTGAGTTAAATGAGACATGACGGACCTCGCTTCATCTTACACAACCTTCCTGAAGTTACGAGGAAGTGATGAAGTCGACTGACACGAACAAGAAGGTAAAACATTGGAAGATGAATGTGTGGCACCACGAGGCCAGAATGGCTCGTCTGTCCTTCAGCCTGGTTTTGCTCTCATCATGTTTACTCTCTGTAGCCCACCCATCTCCAGGCCAATGCAGGGGGCCCCCGAGTCCTTTATATATAAACAGGTTTGGTCTGGTGTGTCTTTAGTATTAAATTGTAACACACCTTATAAACTTGTGAATGTATATAAATCCTGAATAAAATCTTTGAGCATGAAATAAGTGCATCAAACTTACTTCAGTTTAAATACCTTCAGCAAAAGAAATAAACAACATCATATTCAAATCTGTTAGAAACAAGAAATTATTAATTTACTTACATGTATCAACATGTTACCTTCAAAATTGAGTTATACCAACAGTCCTCTCAAATTGGCAAACAAAATAATTAACAATAAAATTTTGATTAACCTCAGCCTCTACATCAACAACAGAACTTGGTGAACACACACACACACACACACACACACACACACACACACACACACACACACACACACACACACACACACACACACACACACAGCCTGCAGAAATAAAACCCCTGTTGCAGGCCTGAGTTGATGCTCGGCAGCAGTGAGACCCAAAACTATTTGGTCGGTTCACTCAAACGAGCAAAAAAATTAAAGTGTGGTATTTTACTTCAGAGATCTGAGTCCAAACAAGCAGCTTCTACATACCGGTCTCTGGATGTCTGGTGACGAAGGAGGTGGAGAGCAGGTGTCCAAGATGGCGTCGGTCTGTCCCGCTTAGTCCACCTTGAGTGTGGCCTTAGTGCCGTCTTCATAACCTCAGACACCACATACCCACTTAAGACTCCATAAAACCTTCAACTCTTCACAACGTACCTCAAACGCTCCAGATCAGCCCATTGGTTGATGTGTGAGAAGAGAGACTCTTCTCACACATCAACCAATGAACGACCAGTATCAAACTCACACTCAAACTACTTCCTTTTTAATTTCACAATAAAACAGGACGTTTTTAACGACGCATTTACAACTTTTAAAACCTCTTGTATTCCACTGTGATTTTTTTTTAACAGTATATTTATGATGCAGCCTTTATTTTAATGAACTGAATGAACTGTTTTAACATTAGCTTTATTACTATGAAGTTGTTGTCATTTCCTGTCCAGGATGAATCCATCCAGCGTCTGACACCCAACATCTGTGTGGCCAGTCGATTAATATTACATGTTACATAAGTAAGCATTATTAGCCAGTTTTATGACTTTACTGTCGCGCTGTTGTTATTCTGTTTTAGCACATTTTCATCCAGCCAAAGAAACACTTACTTTGGGATTTGAAATGTGAAGTTCAGTTCAGATATGGCTTCAGTTCAGCGTCTTCCTTTGGGTCTCCACAGGAGGAAAACATGGCTCCCCTCAGTGTTTCAATGCTCCACCATGTTCACTAGCTCTCAGTGTTTCTGTGTCGCTGGACAGGAAGTGTTCGGACGGACGGACGGTTCATGTCACGAAAAACAGCTGTCTGCTGCAGAGGAGGCTGACAAGAGCGACCAAAACCAACAAGATGAAAGATGGTAAAACATGCTGAGTCATGGTTACAGTGTGAGAGACACCAGTCACATCACACACAGTCATCTGATCCAATAGATGTAATAAAATCACTTACTGCAGCTTTAATTGAGTTTACATCGTTTTATTCACATTTTTGTGGCAATTTATTTTTTTCAGGATATCAATTATCATTATTGTAACACAACAGATGTTCATTTTTAGCTTTTATGACACTTATCGAAACATTTAATTATAACATTTTCTGGATTCATCAAAGACTGTTTGTTGTGATTGCAACTTAAATACATTCTGATCACGTGAGCGATTATAACAGATAATTCATGCGTCATTCATGTACAAGAGAAAAGAAAAAAGCACCAAACTGCTGCAAAAAGAAATAGTGCCATGATTAAGTTGTGAACATGAGATAAAGGATTTACATCCTGAAACTAAAAATATATATCTTTACATAGATATTTGTCTCACTGGTGATGATAAAATGTGCGTGTGAACGTTGTGATCCTGAGGTGACGTGTCTGAGAGAAACTGACCTCAGCGAAGCTTCCAGAGATTCTGCTGCTCGCCGTCACAAACCCAGAACGGTCGTAAATTACAGAGCAGACCACACAAACGTAGAGGTGACGAGAGCAGCTACCTGCAGAGACAAAGTCACTGAGGAGGGATCAGTGGACGGGTGGAGGTGAGGTGGAGGGAGGAGGAGATGGGTGGGGGGGGTTAACCTCCTGCTCTGCTACATCTTTATTTCATGGCTGACAAAGTGAATGCCAACGTGGCGTAAGGAATTCTGACTCCACCTCTGATTTATGTTCCTCAGCTGCTGGAGGACACCAGCTGGTCCTCAGATAGGCCTCAGAGGGAAGCAGAGGGACGGACGGAGACGGAAAGACAGGCAGAGACAGACAGACAGACGGAGAGAGTGACAGGCAGACAGACAGACGGAGAGACAGGCAGAGAGACAGACAGAGAGATAGGCAGATGGACAGACAGAGACACAGAGAGACAGACCATCAGAGAGACAGAGAGAAAGACGGCCAGACAGGCAGAGAGACAGATGGACAGACAGACAGAGACACAGAGAGACAGACAATCAGAGAGACAGACAGAAAGATGGCCAGACAGGCAGAGAGACAGACAGAGACACAGTGAGACAGTGAGACAGACAGAAAGACAGACAGACAGGCAGAGAGACAGACGGACAGACAGACAGAGAAGGAGGTTGATATGTTGGCTAACAGAGGTCCTGGTAAACCTGAAGAGGAGACATATACGTGTCCATAAATGTGTTAATGTAGTCTGATCATAAATAACATCACAAAATAAAAACAATATGTTGAAATTAAAAGAACTCAGCCTCTCTAACTTCTGTAATGTAAATCTGACGCCTACATTACCCACCATGCAACACAACCCCCAACAGTTTGGCTTAAGATTTGCCCAGTGTTCCAGTATCACTACTACCATTTACTATTCAGTATGCCAGAAACAGATTAAATATGTCCCAGTGCACAGTATGTTAAATGTACTAAACCTAAAGTACCAGGATGTTCCCCAACATCTGGACTTATTCTGCAGCCTGCAGTTGGTGGCGTTGATGCTCCGCCCACAAAAGAAGGAAGAAGAAGAAGAAGGAGAGAAAAGGAATTGTACTTGTTCCAAATCACAGTATGGCGCAGTAGTATGTCCCAACTGGATCCATACATCATGCAACATACTTTAAGGGTAGCTGCAGTACATCCCAAAAGTAAAAAGAAATGGCATGAGATGTGGAAGACGTGATGCTGGTGGTGGTTAACGCAGCCTCGATGAGTCGCAGGACACAGAGCTCACATCTCTCCAACTCTTTGACACTTTTCTAACACTTTTTTTTTTACCTCAAACTGTCGCCGACTCAGTGATAGCATTAATCAGACTCCCTCTGGAGACACCGAAGGATTTCAACTTTTTCCTGATGTGCTAAAGTTTGTCCCCAACAATTGGAAACAGATTCAGATGTTCTGTCTTCATGCAGTCAGCGAATCCACAGCTGTTTTAGTGCTTCTCATGCTGAGGAAAGTGAACTTCATCATCATTAAGGTCCAGAGACATCAACTAACTCTCAGTCTCAAAATATAAATGTGTAAATGAAGTCTTTAAAGTAAAGTGAAAGCGGTGTGAGGTTGTGTTTTAAAGGGAGATACCGCCTGACCTCAGCAGAGTCCAGCGGGGAGGGAAGGGTTCAAACGCCTGACTCTCACCACACATAACCACAAAAATGTTGATATGTATATTTATTTACTGTATATGTTGTTCTCAAGGGTTATCTCTGAAAAACAGAATCATGAACAAAGTCTCATGTCAGCTGCAGCTGCGTTACTAAAACTGACTGTTAGTGTTGAAGCGTGTGGTGAACACGTATGTAGAAGACAACAGGAAACATTACATGTGTTCCAGAGAGCAGAGAAATACTCTCATGTCCCCTCTGTCTCCTGAAAACATCTAATCTCTGAAAAATACATAAGAAAAGACTCAGAGGAGGAGGAGGAGGAGGGGAGGGGGAGGCTCTTCTGAGCTGGTTAAGAAAGTCATCTGAATTCAGGCCTCATTCCCTCCATTGATCCGACCGTTGAGAGGGAAACCAAAATGTTTGGCTTATTTTAGCCAATTAAGCTGTGAGAGCCAATTGTGGATTTGCTATTGAGCGTCTCTGTGCTCAAAGTGCTTCATGTCGGGCTGCTGCTTGCAGAAGGATCAATTGCAGTCTCTGTGATCGGATTAGTCAGGTAATCAATGCTGGCTGCTAATATATTAACAAGGTAATTATAGCGCTGCAAGAGAGGCGGCGACACATGCAAAACACCGAGACATCTCAGATATCACAGGCTGGAGGGAGAGGGACAAAAGATTTTATACACACACTCAAAACCCGCCACATAATTGTCTCTTTTCTGTGTTGCACACAAGACACACAGACACACACACTCACACAAAGCAGTGCCCCCTGCTACCCCGTGGAGAAGGTGTTAATCACATTACTAATGATAACATTTCACACTTTCGCCATAAAGATGTGCAGCAGCAGGGCCACGCTCTGAAATCTCACTGCAGCTCACAGCAATTATTCTTACACATAAACAGGAGCCTGTGTGACACACACACACACACACATGCGCGCGCACACACACACACACACACACACACGCATCTTCAGCGCGATCAACATTCCTACAAACCTACATTTAATGTGAAATCACATCCATGCATTTTTAAACAGCACGTAGAGGATTCAGTAAAGAACATGTGTGTGAGCCTCAGATACTGATGGACTTATAAATCATAAACAATGCATGTCATCATAGTGGTCATATTCACAGATGTACCTTATAAATGCTGTGGGGTTCAGTGGATTCCCTAGACCTTAATATATATAGCTCTTCATAATTGTAAAACTGCACATATACTGGAGTAACAATTGATTATTACTGTTATTATAATCACTGAGCTCACATCCGGTATCACAGCAAAATGGGAGATAGTTACACTTTGGCCTCTGTAGGCGTGACAGTTACACGTTTTCCTATAGTGGACGAAAATGAAACCTATTGCATGCGTAGAGCCATGTGACTTACAGGAAATTACTTTATTACTTTATAGGAAAAAAAACACGGTTGGGGTTAGGAAACAAAAAACAACTCAAAAACGACATAAAACATAAAAATGTCACACCTAGAGCGGCTAAAGCGTGGCTATCTCACATTTTGCTGTAGTGGACGAGCGTGTCTATTTCACGCTCTGCTGTGATACTGGGTTGGAGGCTGAGGTACGAACACAATGGCAGTCAAATAGGCTGTAACTCATGAAACAATGCCGTCATTATGAGGTTATTCACAGTTGATCATCATGTGACAGAAAATTGTAGATTCTTAATACAGTTCATACTGTACATAGAGGATGAAGTATAAATACAATGAGAGTGATGAGGCCTCCTTTACAAGGTTAGGTTAGGTTAGGTTAGGTTAGGTTAGGTTAGGTTAGGTTAGGTTAGGTTAGGTTAGGTTAGGTTAGGTTAGGTTAGGTTAGGTTAGGTAGGTACTTTATTAATCCCCAAGGGGAATTTTTTTTCGCTACAGCAGCATACAGGAAATCAATAAAATAATAAAAAGCAATAAAATAACAGTAAAAAAAAAATATTAAATATAAAATGCACAGTATATACAGTACAGCATATATACATATTTTATATATAAACAACCAAGAAACACAGACAACAGTGTGTAACATATAATAACTCAAATGTTCTCAGTGATGCAGTTATGCAACCCGGTATCACGGCAAAACGTGAAATAGACACACTGGTCCACTACAGCAAAATGTGAAATAGACACACTGTGGTGTCTCCAGGCGCGACAGTTTCACATTTTCCTCGTGGTTGACCGTGTCTATTTTACATTTTGCTGTGACACTGGGTTGAGTTATATACAGCTTGTCAATGTTCCACATTAAACATTTTAAATATCATAAATATAAAAGAACAATGAGTAATTAATTAATGTTTCCAAAACTACAATAACTCAAACAGTGAATCTCTTATCGACAAAGATTCATGTGTAATTTAACACTTCATTAAACTGCAGGAGAAAGAAAAAAAGGGTTCTTTAAAAAAAAAGAAGTTGTATTTAGAAACGCCTTATTAAATATGCTCATTTTGAAAAACGTATTAAAATGCTGACAGTTCCATAGTGAATAAAAAAAGAAAAAAGTCACTGAATAATTTGCATAATTATAAAAAAAATAGAATGAAAACTCAGCTCAGAATATAACGACCAGCTCATCTTGTCAGTTTCTTGGTCGGAGGGCGGTGAGCTGGAGTGTGGGAGATCTTCAGGGCTTTAGTGGTGCAAAGTATTCTCAAACACTGTCACGTTTCACGGCGCTCACTGCTGTTGGCTGTTTAAAGGCCCCGCGCTGCTTTGAAGAGATGTCTCTTTGTCTGGAGGACGGCGACGGGGGCTTAGCAGAGCTGCTTGGTATTCCCCCCGAGGCTCCGCGCCTTTGGCCACCATATGGGAGAGAGAAAACAGACATATAAGTACTTAAGCAAAGTTTATATTTACTCAGGACTTTTCTCAGCTTTGCTTTACTTAAGTGGAAAAACAATAACCAGGCTGAATCAACGCCGCCATTATAAGCACTTATGCAAAGTTCATATTAGCAATGGAAATTTCAACCTTGGCAGGAATGTCCATGAAGCAGTACATAAAGCTGCTGCTGCACCAACCGGCTTTTCTCTCATCTCAGAGAGGCGTTCAAGATGACGGGGAAAACACCGACTGCTGTTTTACTTCATACATGTTTCTTTTGCTCTCCCAGTAAACATTGAAGTTAGAAAAGAGTAACCTTTTCATTAAAAACATTCCCACTGCACATTTCTGGAGAAGAATAATGATATTAATATCAAATACACCACGTTACCAAAGTAACACAAAAAATTAAACCTATCACAGGTGATGTTTTAAAACTTCATTTTAATGTTGTGAGCAACACAAATAAAACACCATTCACCTCCATCGTTTTGTGTGTTGAGAGCACACATACTGTATTGGCGGTATTACTAAAGTAATAATATTAAAAACGTAGTCAACAAATTATTCGATATTATTCAAACAAAACAGCAACAAAATAAATAGATTTGAGTTTAATTAGTAGATATAACTAATAGCTCCAATACTAACATGAATATCTTATCCATGTAAATAAATCAACAACACTCAGCTGCTCCTCATCATCTTCATCTTCTGTGTCCTTTTACGTATAAAAGATGCTTTAAAAGTTACTCTGCATTAGCGCGACATAAAAGCACTAAACTATCCATGATTATTACACATAAAGAAAAGTGAGATATTTTTTCTGCAGGACTTCAGAAGGAGGAAGTTTCTGGCTCCGTTTATTGGCCCAGTTATTCACGTATTTGTCTGGATTGCAACATAGCAGAACATATGAGAACTGTTTACCAAATAACTCCCAGCAAAGCAGCCCATCTGGAGGACTGAGCAGCGGCCCAGTGCATGCTGGGAGATTAGACAGAGCCTGCCTGGCTAAATTCAATATTTACCGAGGAGGCTGCTGTCAACACGTCTCTGTTACTGTTAGCCTCCGTGTGTGTGTGTGTGTGTGTGTGTGTGTGTGTGTGTGTGTGTGTGTGTGTGTGTGTGTGTGTGTGTGTGTGTGTGTGTGTGTGTGTGTGTGTGTGTGTGTGTGTGTGTGTGTGTGTGAGAGAGAGAGGTTTTTGGATACATTTATCTATTTGTGTTGAAATACACCATGTGTAAGTTAAGTATTTAAATTTGGAGGTGTGTTTAGCGTGTATGTTGGTGTGTGTGTGTGTGTGTGTGTGTGTGTGTGTGTGTGTGTGTGTGTGTGTGTGTGTGTGTGTGTGTGTGTGTGTGTGTGTGTGTGTGTGTGTGTGTGTGTGTGTGTGTGTGTGGTGGGGGTTGGGGTGTGGGGGTGTAATTGGTTGTATATGTTAAGCAGTCGTTGGCTGCTCGACTGAACCCCATCAGAGCAGAAAACTGGAACCTCGTCGGTCTCGGAGAGTTTTGGATCTCCACATCTGAGAGTCATCTTTGTGTTGCAGACTTCATGCAGAGAGACGGAGGCTCTTCGAGGGAGCCTCGCTGGTGGAGAGGCTTGTTAACGAGCAACACAACAACACTATCCAATCACAGCCAAGAAGCCTCTGAATGTTCAAACCATGTAAACAAACGCCACAGAAACAAACAGCAAAACAGTCGTTTCTTACTTTTTCTATCGTAACATATTTATGTTACAACGTGTTTATCATATTTATTCTTGCTGGCTTTTCCACGAGGCCATATTTTTTCAATTTGAACTCAACTTTATTGAAACAGCACCCTTCATACAAAACTTGTTTTTTTGTTTTTTTTATTATATGAACATAAAAGTAGAATAACAACAAATATAAGAGAACATAAGAAGAACGCGACATTGTGTAACACTAGGGGGATAAAAAGTTTCCATTTTTAAGGTTTAATTGCTTTTTGTTGAAGGCGATAAAGCTCAGACTTTTTACTTTTATTTACATTTATGGATTCGGGATTTGGCCGTTATAGTGATACGATTTATCATTTACAGGAGTGTTTTTCTGTTCATTCAGGAGACCAAACAATCAATTCTTCCAAAATAAAGCCTTCGTACAAAACGTGCTTCACAGATGACATCACACACAATTCAGTTGTTCAGTTCTTGGCCTTTTTTTTGGATTAATATTGTTTTTATTTTATTTTGTTTTAAGTCTGTTTTTGTTTTGTTTTTATTTCTTAATTTGCTCTAATTAGTTAAAATTCTCTCTGTGTTGTGTTTAAATGTTCTCGGTGAAGAAACTTTGTTGAGGAGCACACACCTGTTGAATCACTGTGCTGCATGCGGTCTGATGAACAAAAGACTTTTACTGTTTTTAGTAAAACAGGGTGAATATGAAGAGATCCGTGTCTGATCTCATGCTGTACAGTTTAGCAGGAGGGTTATTTTATTGCTTCCAGTTTCTGCGGGTCATTTTTTTTTTCTCTGGTTAAATCTTCTTTTCTGTCCGAGACTCATTTTCAGCTCTGCGCTGCTTGCTGTCTGTTGACGTACTCTCTCCCCACGGTGTTTTGACGTCATACATCTCCATCCTTATAAAAACTCTATTGATGGTAGAGGTGTGCTTCATGTCCAATATTACAGTGATATTTCCATCTCCTGCTGGAGCTGCTGGTGTCTTGTATTTCTCAGCTGAAGCGACCCGAGCTGTTTTAATAGGAACGATGCTGCAGCTCAATGTGACACAAAGTTAAAATTAAAACTTTGAAACAGAAGCTACATGTAGAAAAAAATTTCAGTAGCTGTTTATTCAGCTGTTAATCACACGCTGACATACTGTATGTATTTCAAAATGATCTCACTCCCATCTGATGGATGAAATGGAGAAGATTCCTTCATTTTTAAATGAGCCACATTTCATCAGAAAAAATCCCGATGGAAGCAGGTGAAACAACTTTGGTTTGGTGATATGTCATCATAATCAATAGGAATGATGACTAAACCTTCAAAAATAAGACCAATTTGGACAGTTAAAAACTGGTTATTAAAACATTTGCCTCCATGCAGTGAATGAGTGCATCGTCTGATTTACAAACTGTCCTTCTTCCTCTTGTTTATTTATCCGGCTGCTCTGAACTTCACACTAATGTTTGTCTGAACCATCTGTCTGCTTCAGAGAGAACAGAGACGGAGGAGAGAGGAGAGTAAGAGAGGTGGAGGACCCACGAAGACACACAGAAGACAGTGAGGGGGAGGGGGGGGGCAGGTCGCTCTCTATTCATGGAGCTTCACCCCCGTGAGATCAGCCTGGAATACCAAACATAGACACATCCCCTCATCTTCCTCCTCCTCCTCTTCCTCCTCCTCCTGGGTGCTCCCCACCTCGTCTTCCCTCTTCATTTCCACAGAACACGTTTCCAAGGCAACGCTGCGGGAGGTCAGGGGTCAGGTGTGGCACAGGGTAGGAGGGGGGGATGGGGGGGTCTGAATGTTGGTCCATCTGGATGACTGACCCGACATAATCAGATATCAATCGTTCTCTACGAGTCGGGTGAGAGGAACAACGGGAGAATGTGTGTGTGTGTGTGTGTGTGTGTGTGTGTGTGTGTGTGTGTGTGTGTGTGTGTGTGTGTGTGTGTGTGTGTGTGTGTGTGTGTGTGTGTGTGTGTGTGTGTGTGTGTGTGTGTGTGTGTGTGTGTGTTGGGGGCTGGGTGACTGAAATCATCCGTTAACCCTCTTTGATGTTGACAGTTACAGCACTGAACATGAAGGAGGAAAGAGGCAGACGATGGAGATGTTGGGTGATGAAGATGATGATGATGATGATGATGTACACCAGATGGTTCGTTTGGCTCTCTGCCACATTCGAGTTTCAAATACAGATGTTGATCAACCAGTAATAATTATATCAAAGATATTTTGTGGTTTGAGCTGAGAGCAGTGGATCTGACCGATCTGATTGGAAACCTGAGGATACTACGTCCCGCCCACCGATAGCTGTAACCTGACTGCACCACAGGCCTGTCAATCAAACAGACACGCCCCCAAAAACAGGTCTTCTTGAATCTTCTTTTCTAATGAATGAGGGATTATTTTCAGATGGACCTCCAGAAAACTAATAAGAAGGAGTGACTTTAGCTAACAACACCGAGATAACTGATGGACACATTTTATTCACTTTGGATTTGATGAGAGAAGTTGAATGGGAGTCTATGGAGCCGGAGGCTTTTTGGAGCCGACCTCAAGTGGCACTCGCTGGTATTGCAGCTGAAGACACTTCTGCAGCGGAACCATTTTACAGACCTGGAAACTACAAATACTTTTATATACAGTCTGTGGTTTCACTGAGTAAATTTGATTTGTTTACATTTTGAAAATGAAGTGTATATTATCTTTTATTTTTCAATCTTGTATTCCCAGTACATAAAAGATAAATTAGATATGAATTGTTCCCATCGGCATAAATCCAAATTTCTCTGTTTTTCTGGTTCGTGACTAAATAACCCTACAAATGAATGTGTGTAGTAAATATTATCATGCTAACAAGCTAAGCTAATAATCACAGTAAACAGTGTAACATCACCACGGTGACCAAACTTCAGCCCTTAACAGCATGAAGATGTCAGACAGGGATCATTAAAATGTATTGAGATGCTAATACTGTCCTCTCTGTGAGGACGCCTTGCAGGTCCGAGGTGCTCTAATGGTTTCAGTCTACACTTTCCAAAGGGATGATAGTCTGAACTCATTTGGCAGATTCACTTCCACAATGACGGGCGGGCCTCATTCGTCTCCCTCTGAAGAGCTGATTTAAGACACCTCATCCAATTAACCGACCTCTGAGGTCGTGTTTGTGTCGAGTGTGTTGCCGCGGCTCCCCGAGGCTGGATGGAGGGAAACTCACGGGACACTGAAGCTCTTCTGGAAACTCATCGTTAAACTGTGGTTCTCCTGAGTCTCTCTCTCTTTGGAGAACGTTCTCATGGTTCATCCTGACAAGAACACTCTTATAGTTCTGCAACGAATAACAATGCAACTTTAAGTAGTGAAATGTGTGTGACAGAGACCATGTTCGAAAACAAACACCAGCACTGTTCCTCTGTTCCAGTCGGACCGACCCGATCAGGAAGTATGAAGGCTTCTTTTGATGCTGTTGGAGACAAAGTAAGAATTGAATAATCACAATCCTACCCGGTCACCTTAAAAAACATTTTTAAATTCAAATCAGCTGGGGAGGTAGTTTGGTAATCTCACTACAAAAAGGTACAAAGTAAACATAACACAAATCATCCATTTCATTTTCATCAATTAATACTTGTTATACTTAAGCAAAAATATTGTTCATTGTTGGTAATCAAATAAGAAAATGTCACACAAAATGTCCATTAAAGGAGTGTGTGTGTGTGGGGGGGGGGGCATAGGGGGGGGAGGTGCACGCTATTGTCCAGAAGGATGATGGTTAATTAATTAAGGGATGAAGGTTTAATGTCTTTAAAGGAGAATCATCTTAGCAGCATCCAAACAGGTCCCAGATTCAGCTCAGTCCACCTGCTGCAGGATCCACACCGAAATCCAGCTGCTTTTCGGATAAACTAAATCTCTGTTTATTTGAATGTATATCACTTTTTCTTTTATGGAGAGCAAATATGTCCAGAAAGTGACTTCAACCTGCTTCGGTCACTCTCAGCTCTCCTCCAGCTCACAGGTGTGCTTCATTCATTTCCTTCCTGTCATTGTGGTAAAGGGCTCTTCCCTACGGTTTCTTCCTTTTTCTTTCTTTCTGCTGCAACCATGACAACCCTCGTCCTTCTAATGACACTAATATCACATCAGGAAACGCTCACGTGGGTCCTGTTTATGTACAACAGCACTTATTTTATTCACTGGACTTGCGTGTAAAAGTCAAAGTGGATTGCTGGGCAGAGACAGACGTTCATGTCGGATGAATAAGTGTTGACGACGGCTGTGTTGTTTTTTTTTTTTTTTTTAGATGAACCGAGGAGTTACAGTCTTTTTAACTTCTCCTGGATCATTTGAGCTTCACTCTTCAGAACCATGCATCTTCTCGCGGTTTATACATTCTTACCCTGAAGGTGCGAAGTCTGAAGCTGATGGGGTCCCTGCAGCAGGATGTGACACCACAACTACAATAATAATGTTTTAAAGAGTTCAAGCCTTTTGCACAAACAATGAAAATGAACTGTGAAGCTGTAGGAGACGCCGTCGCTTCTCGACATCCGTCCCTCAGGACGCTAACAGAGACTCTTCCATGTCAGGACTCTTACTGGGTATTGCATGTTGACAGAGTTGTTTCAAATCTACACTGTTGTTCTGCACTGACAGGAAATTACCTCATCATGTGAACACATCACCCTCCAACATATCTGCAGCTTTAATCATTTTACCCAGAAATCAACACGCTCAATAAACACACTGATTCTTCTGTCCAGCAGCAGCAAGATGGCGACGGACAGAATCTGAACTGGAGGTTTTGTGTTCACAAACCAGCGATGACATCGCTGCTGGTCACCGCATCTTCTGGACTCAAAGTGATTCGTGGGCTGAAGGCTTCGCATGAAAGAGCTTCTGCATGTTTAGAAGTAAACATTCAACAAATATCTAGAAGTCGTAGCAGTTCATGTGCTCCGTAAACATGTAAAACTGAAGCTCAGAATAAAATTCCATGAAAGTAGCCACATCTCCTCCGGCCTCTGGAGACCGAAAGTAGGAGCCGTGCAGATGTGAGTGTGCAGCACGTGGGTGATGTGAAGTGAAATAAGCAGCAATTATGCTGTAAAATACCGCCGGAGGCGGCGGAGAACAATGCAGGACCTACGGAGGGAGACAGCATGACTTAAACACTCTCAGCTGTGCTCACACTGTCGGCTCATTCAACCACTGTTTACACCCCCGATCTGGCCTCCCTCTCTCTTTAAGTCATTACCCCCCAACACACACACACACACACACACACACACACACACACACACACACCCTTATCTCCCCCTAAGATAGTGAGGTGTGGGAGAGTACATATTTACCTTTGAACAGGGGAACTTCAACATCACTTGTTGGTAAATACGGTTTAACTATTATCTGAGACGTTTGACAGAAAGTAAAGAAAAGATGATGTGAGCTTCATCTGTGAAATACTGTCGTTTTATAATAACTGTACAGACACAGTGATCGAAGTTTGAAGTTATTTCCTGCCAAATTAAACAGGAACTTTCTTGAGGTCACATTAACCAGAATTTAAATGGATTTAAACTTCAAAAAAAGGTAAAAAAAAAAAAAAAATTAAAAAAAGGTTACAAAAAATATATGATTCAAATTTAGATTTGATAAAAGTAGTAACCTTTTCAAACTTTTCATGAGGTTGTCACCTGGAACTTTTATTTTGAAGGAGCTGCCACATCTACTGAGCACTGATTGGCTGCTCTTCCTTCACACTGCACTCCAACCATAGACTGTTTATAAAAGTGTTTGTAGCTTCTGTTCTGAAAAAAGTTTCTGATGCAGAAGTGTGTTAAGCTGCAATACCACCGAGTACCACTAGAGGTCGGCTCCAAAAAGCCTCCGGCTCCATAGACTCCCATTCAACTTCTCTCATCAAATCCAAAGTGAATAAAATGTGTCCATCAGTTATCTCGGTGTTGTTAGCTAAAGTCACTCCTTCTTATTAGTTTTCTGGAGGTCCATCTGAAAATAATCCCTCATTCATTAGAAAAGAAGATTCAAAAAGACCTGTTTTTGGGGGCATGTCTGTTTGATTGACAGGCCTGCGAGTACAGCTGTTAAATCAAGTTAAATATTTTCAACTCGTTAGGCGTAAATTACCAGATATTGGCATCTTTGCATTGATTTTGTGTGTAATTCACTTCACACACAACACCTCATCTCTTCATCTGAGGGTTGAGTTGTCAGTTTTTACTGAGCTTAATTGCCGACTTCACTTGTTTCAAAGTTGAAAATAAAGGTTCAAAGAAGTAAAGGAGTAAAGAAGGAAGTAAAGAAAGAAACAAAACACAAACAAACAGACAGACAGAAACAAACAAAACACAAACAAACAGACAGACAGAAACAAACAAACAAACAAACAAACAAACAAACAGAAAAGAAAAGAAAGAAAGAAAAAGAAAGACAGAACGAATGAACAAACCAAAGAAACTAACTAACTAGCAAACAAACAGATAGAGAGAAAGAAGAAACAAACAAACAAACAGACAGACAGAAAGAACAAACAAAAGAAACCAACAAACAAACAGAAAAAAATAAAATAAAAAGGAAGATGGAACAAATGACCAAATCAAAGAAACTACCTAACTAACAAACGGAGAAAGAAGATACAAACAAACAAACAAATATATAAGCAGACAGACGGAAAGAAAGACAGAACGAATAAACAAACAAAACAAACTAACTAAAAAACAAACACACAAACAAACCTAAATGAATTGTATCCTGTTGTGTATTTTTACACTTAATGTTTTCTCCCAGGCCTTTCAGTTTGACTCCGCCCCCCTCTGAACATCATCATGTGATGAAGTTCAATAAAAGTTCAGTTTAAAGTTGAAGCTGATAGCTTTTTCCTCTGAATCTCTGGCCTCAGTGGAAGCGAGCAGATCTGTTCTGTGAAATTCAACAGCAGCTCACCTGCATCTGTCCACCAGTGATTGGACCATGTGACCCGACCCGCGGGCTGCATGTGATATCATTAGCAGCCAGTAAGCAGTAATTAATAAACCTTGTTGCTGACAGTCCAAATAAAACAGAACAGATTATTTATTAGGACTGTCAGCAACAAGGCACGAAGCAATTAGTAGTAGCACGCTGCCTCCATTAATTAGCAGGAGAGCAGAACATTTAAGAAGCTCTCAGAGGTCAGAGTCATTATGGAGGACCGACTGCACCGTCTGCTGCTCAGAGCTGCTTCACACAAAAACCTGTCAAGACAAACACACTGACATTAAACTATGTATAAGAAGACAGGAGACGTGGACGACAAGCTGCACTTCAAACAATAAAAAGACCAAATTACTTTGATTATTAGTCTTCGACCACTTTCCTGCATTTAATATTGTCGCTTTTTAACCTGGAAAACAACTTTCTGTTGTTTATCAAGTCCATTAACTGAAGTGTGAAGGCTCGGTTAGGAATATTAATGGAACTAGTTTACTTATTCTACTTCAAGACTGCATGTGAAACAGCAGGAACTAATCGGGACGTCACCTGTTGGTTTGGGAACTGCTGTTCAGCTCCCGCCATCTTGTTTTTGTGGAGGCAGAATTGACCATATTTGGGCAAACTGGGGAGGAGCGTAGGGTAGATCTGATACTATGGAGGAAACCTGACTGCACCCCGGGCCTGTCAATCAAACAGCTGTGCCCCCAAAGACAGTTGTGGTCTGAGTCCTAATATCTAATGAGTGCTGATTAGAGTAAAAATGCAGACACCACATTTTTCGGACAGTTTTTCCAAGAAGACTTTGATAATGTTGCAACTTGTTTTTCACAAAAGAAGAAAGAAAACTAGAAAGAGAACTTTCATATCATGTTTTTTATGTGCTCATATCAAACATTCCCATTTCAGTAGCCATATAAACTTCTAGATTAGCAGCGATGTGTTTTCAGTCCTCACCCTCTCTGAGGCTCTCAGGTCCTCACGGTTCTTTATGAAAATGCAGATTTAAAATGTCTTAAAACAGCTGAAATCTGTTTTAGCAAAAATTACGCAAACAGTACTGAATTTGTTGGGGACTGTTTTTTTGTGTTTTTTCAAAATAAACATGGCAATAAAGGAAGATGTCACCCAGTGCAGCAGTGAAGAAGCTCTGTGGCACAGAGGAGTGAGATATATGAGGCATTGGATACAGTGTGATCTGTAGCATCTTTTTATTGTTTGTTTGTTTGTTTGTTTGTTTGTTTGTTTGTTTGTTTGCACATGGGATTTGATAACAGGACAAATAAGAAATTATTCTTTAAACATAAAGCATCTGCCTGTGTTTCACATTTCCTGTCTACAGTTAATACCGGTATAATGCTACAATCATGTTAATTACCAGTTTCCCAGTTGTAAATATTGTTCATATATTGCAGAACAACAACAATCTGGGAGGGAGGAGGTGAAAATAGTTGGTTTATAACTCACTGACAGAGTTAATATAAAGCTGAACAGCTGACAGCTGAACAGCGACAGTAAACATCTGCAGCGCTGACTTCTGCATAGACAAATGAAATAATCTCTTTCAAAAGTACAAATAAAATCCTCCACAAGTTTAGTCCTTGTCCTCATATTTGTTTTGATCAATCTCATCATTCAGTTAATTTCCTGTCTCTAACATCAGACCTCATTAACTTCTTTTACCAAATTTTTACATTGTATAATGTATAACCAACTACTAAAGATATATTTAGGTTATAATGAGTTGAATTACTAAAACAAATGGCATCTTTCATACTTTAAACTTATCATTTCATAACTTTTATAAATAATTTCATTACATTACATTTTAACATAGCCATAAATTGAAATATTACTTAATTAACAAACATATTTAACAAACAAAAATTAATTCAACTACAGCATAGCTGCACTACAGATCATTACAGCAGGTTAATTACACTTAAATCAACAAACAGGTTTAATGTCAGCTGATTAAAAACAAAAAATATTTAATGCCTCATCAGAATGAAAGCGTCGTTAGCCGCTAGCTGCTAGCGGCAGCTAATTATTAGTTTTAACAATAATTTCAGAGCAAAATTCAACAATACAACAATGAAATAAAGTACATTATAACGTTAGACGACATTCTCATAACTTCTAATAAAAGAACAGCTTACGAACACTGTCATATGAAAATAGTGGAGCTATTAAGACTTTTATGTGACGTTTCATACCAAGAATCGCTTCGTTACCTGGGTACCTTCATCGCTGAAAATATTGATGAAAGATTTACTTTATTTTGGATCATGTGCACTTGATAAATTCCATGTCTACAAATGTACATTTAAAGGTAGGAAACTGAGTTCACCCAATATATTTACTCTATGTATTCCTCTCTTGAACAAAAGCAATTACAACTGTATCAGCCTGCAAGAGATTGAAGATCTTTGCATTAATATACTTTATATTTTTATTTTATTTTGTTATGCATATTTCCCCCTAGTGTTCTTATCAAGTTCCTTTCTGTTGTATTTGTTGTTATTAAAATTTGGACAATAACATAAATTCTAAAAAGCATCTGAAGAAAAGCAGCCCTTTATTTCATGTGGGTTACGTTACTTTTGGTTGTTTTGTTAGATCATGTTTTTCTTGCTGTCTGACTCTCCATGCTGTAAATTCACCTGTGATGAGTGCTGTAAAATTAATGTGGTTATTATCATCCTGTTCGGCTCTCAGTGGAACCTGCGGATGTCTTTTCTAACTCTGCCGCCCCCCCTGAGGACGGGCTCGGCCCTCCCACCGATCTAATGGGATCTCAGTTGGTTTAGTCCTGCTGAGAGCTTCTCCGCGGGGCGGCTCATGTTAGCCTTCACTCTAACAAGGCCGCTCCTGCTCCGCCCCCCCCTCTCTGCTGACCCACCACCATGAACAGGAGGTTACCACGGCAGTTAGGTTGCTCTGACATCTCTGGGTCTCCGGAGACTCATGCAGACACATTCCTGGACTTCACATGTTGTTTGACTGATGAAGCCAAAATTCCACGTCATTTACAAACTGCAAGTGAAACCGCTGCAGCGCCTGAACGTCATCAGCAGGTTCACTAACGGGTCAAGTGGCACCTAAAAATATCGGGAAAACAAAAATATTCATGAAAACAGAATTACATCACGAAGTCTGTTATTCTGAGTGAAATAAAACATTTAATAAATAATTCACTGTTTAAAAATGCTTTAAATAAATGAAAACGGAACCTTTAAACCTGCCGAGCTGTCGGAGTGATTAATCGGCTGCTGACCTGCTGTGGGAATCTGAGTCGGACTCAGCCAATCGAGTGCAGCAGATTCACCTCAGAAATTGGAGAGTGAATTGATTGGTTCAGTTGTGTGTGACTGCCTGTGCTGCGGTCAGAGGTCAAGGGTCAGTGAGAAGCTGGGAAGCTGTTCAGAGATGTCGCCTCTCACAGAAATATGTATGAAGAGAATTTAGAGCGTTACTGGACGTGAAAACAGTCGAGTGACGACAGAGCTGCTGCTCGGAGAAGTCTACTCTTTACAGACTGTAAAGAGTAAATTATAGTTCCCACCCTCAGATCAGATGTTTCAAACTGCACAAATAAATAGTTTTATATCAACAGTGGATTAAAATGTGTAATTTGAAAGGAACACCGACCAATCACAACTCTGAGGATAAACTACAGAAAATGGATGGTTTGGATCTGAAATGACTCTAAATTAAATATTAGACATTTTTCATCCCGTCACTGAGGTTGTAGGCAAGCAGCTCCATCAGTGATGTCATCGTTGGTTTGTGAACGTTATAATCCTCCAGTTCAGATTCTGTCCGTCACCATCTTGCTAGTTCGGAGCGGTTCGGAGCAGGAAGTGACCATATTTGGACGAGCTGGGGGCGGAGCCAGCGGTGGATCTGACCGATCCGATTGGAAACCTGACGATACTACGTCCCGCCCACCGATAGCTTTA
The DNA here is from genome assembly GCF_029030835.1 of Brachyistius frenatus. Lineage (NCBI taxonomy): Eukaryota > Metazoa > Chordata > Actinopteri > Embiotocidae > Brachyistius > Brachyistius frenatus. Next base: position 733,811 of record NW_027210770.1, on the reverse strand, counting down.
ACCTGACTGCACCACAGGCCTGTCAATCAAACAGACACACCCCCAAAAACAGGTCTTCTTGAATCTTCTTTTCTAATGAATGAGGGATTATTTTCAGATGGACCTCCAGAAAACTAAGAAGAAGGAGTGACTTTAGCTAACAACACCGAGATAACTGATGGACACATTTTATTCACTTTGGATTTGATGACAGAAGTTGAATGGGAGTCTATGGAGCCGGAGGCTTTTTGGAGCCGACCTCTAGTGGCACTCGCTGGTATTGCAGCTTAACACACTTCTGCATCGGAACCATTTTTCAGAGCTGGAAGCTACGAACTCTTTTATAAACAGTCTTTGGTTGTCGGCCAATTTCATCTTCATCCAGTAACTCATGCATGAGTCCCCTCTTACAGTCCCCAGCTGTAATTACAGTTTGATGCCACAGATAGATGAGAAAATGTTTCAGCTTAAACAGCAGTTAGGATTTGGATAGAACATAAACCCTACCAAGTGATGCGTTTGCCAAATATCCCTGACAATGTCGGAGTGACACGTGTGCAGCACGTCGAATGAAACGGTTGCCAAAACTACGTGTTGATCCTCCCGCCTCAGGCTCGTGCGTTGCCATGGAAACTCTCTATTCTGTGGCATCGGGAGCTGTCTGGTCAACTGACCCGCCGAAGGAAGCGCAGAGCGGCGCTTCACGCACACAGACAGCCGCTGGGAGATGACTGTCAACAACAAACAGCAAACAGTCTATTCAGAGTGGATGTTTATGAGGAGACACTGTCAACAAGGCCTGGACATGCAGAGGAGCAGGCAGATGGACATTACCGTCTAATGGCCTGTTTCTGGGAAGAACCGAGTGTTCCTCACAGCTGCAGCGTGAAGTCCTGGCGCAGATGGAGGGTCGTGAAAGAAGTCACAGGAAACCTTTGTGAACAACAATTGTTGATTTCAGCTTCTTGTTGCTGTGAGTCCAGATCAGCTGGATCTCAGCTGACGATGTATGTACGGTAAACTGGGTCACAGATTATGGAGAAATTCATCATTTTCATGTTTTTGGAGCTAAAAAATGATAAGAAAACATGGAGACATGTTTGTTTTCATATTTAAACGAAACCACATGCCAATTCTTATTAAAGCCGTTATAATTATTTTATCTTATTTTTAGTTCAGGGAATCTCTGTAGGTACGTTTGTTTGTTTGTCCATCGCATATCTCAAGAACCATTTATCCCATCTACTCCAAACCTGGTGGGTGTATTGTTGGGGAACCGAGGATGTGCACTGGCGAATGTGGTAACATGAATAAACTTTAATAAATGTGTGGGCGGAGTCACACCACAGCCTCAGCTCCGCAGAGCATCGAGTCGAGTGTGTCTTCACCTACTTCTGTTAACAGAGAACAGAGACCTGCTGAGTTCACATTAGTTTGTAAGGTTTTTAAAAACTGGTCCAACTCTGTCAGCTGTTCTCCAAACAGCTTGTCCTCCCTCTGCTGCAGGAGGACAGGAGGACAGGAGGACAGGAGGATGGAGGATGGAGGATGGAGGATGGACCGTTTTCATGCTCCATTGCTGCTTTTAAATGATCAGATTCATAAATGGTGCAACAACTAATTGTTGATCAGCAGCCTCAAGTTCATCTTCATCTGCAGAGCTGTTGTCATCAAATATGAAATAAACATGCATCCCCATCAGGTTACCTTGACAATAAAGCAGCCACACCACTGTATCATTGTGTCAGGGTTTCCGTATGACAACAGTGAGACAACACTGCCCCCCGGAGATCACACTGGAAATTACACCACAAGACAAATACTTTGAGGATCACCATGGAAGACGTGGTGTCAAGAAAATGTAGTTATTTTAGAAAATCATCTTGGTGAGATTTGTGTTGTAAAAATGTAAAAATAATTATGATCAATTCAGGACTCAGTATCTGAAGAGGGATGAATACATAGAGCACAAAGTGACATTAAATATACTAATATTTATTCTTTTGCCTTTTATTTTTCTCTTCGCACTCTCTGTTCATCTATCCTTTAACACTTTACTCTACAAAACTCAACTTTCTCTCCACTGAATCTCTGCGGAGCAATAAAAAGAGCTTTTATCCACAATGAAGGACTTCTTAATAGGTCAGACAAAATAATGATGACGTAGTCGAAGTGGAAACTCTTGTCAGGAAAACACAAGTTAGATAATAATTAAATGATTGTCTAGGTTCAGTCCTCTGATTTCCACTCTGCTGATTGTACTGCAGGAACACCCCCCGCCCCCTCCTGCTCTCCCCCACCCCACCCTGGTCCCACAGGGCAGGTCCTCGGCCAGAGTTTTGTGAAGGGGCCCCGAGCTGCCCCGCACCGTGGCAAATGAGGCGCGTGACTCATCAGACCAAACACGGGATTAGCCGGTAATGATCTCGCAAATGGTTTTGAAATTGTAATGATCTGCCCCTCAGCTGGAGCCACCGAGACACGAGGAGCCGGACAAAAGAGAGGGACGGTACAAGACAGGGCACATGTTAAGGCAATTAAACATTTTACAATCACAACGTCACAAATCGCCTCCAATCCAGACAGGACACAACATTCAGATGAGGAAAAAAAGACAACAACAAAAAAACACAATACAAGGAGGACAATGGAGGAAACACTTTACACGGGAGAGACAGAGACGAGAAGAGAAAACTGAAATAACACAACAGGAACAAACGTGAGAGTCACATCACGATGAGCTCCGTGAGTCAAGATCACTTCAGAGTTCAGCTTTCTCTGCGTTAAACTGCAACAGGACATAAATCAGTGCCGTCTCCATATCTCATGGTCCTGTTCTCCATGTCAGTAGTGTTGACTTGTGCTGCCACCTGCAGGCAGCTGCGCAGAAGAACATGTGACAGCCTGATGGAGTTACATCAAGAGGTTTGGTGAGGCAGAGCAGAGAAAGAGCAGAATATTAGTTAAAAACGTATAAAATGATGAATAATAAAGAATGAAGCAGAAGCAGATAACGTTAGCAGCTCCAGCAGGAGTGACGTGATGAAGTGAACAAGCCAACAAACTCCTACACGACTCCATCAGTGAAAGGTCCTGCAAAACATTTGAATAAACTCATGAAGTCACACTGATCAACAAACACAATGCTAATTTTTTTTATTTATTTCTGATGATATTTTTCAGACATCAGGTTATGCTGATCAGTTGTGTTCTGTGTGCTGAAATCAAAATATCTGAAGATGCTGTGAAGATCCTTCCTGCATCATTTGATGTTTTCCAGAAGCTAAAAGGTTTCGTCTGTGACATCATGAACTCCTCCACCACCTGTGTTTTTTCGCTTGACTCTCTCTCGCCTGCTGATGTCTCCATCCTAATTCAAGAGTTCTCTACTTGCACAAACCAAAACGCCAAGCTTTCAGCCAGGGTTTTTGTGTCCACTAGTGGTTTTCCTGCAGACATTTGTTGCCTTGACAGGTTTTAAAAATCGTTCTGCAGCTGCCTCAGAGATGGAAGATTTTAATCAAATGAAAACAGCCTCCCTGAAGTGACATGCATCCCTGAATATGATCAAATTCCCAAGAGGAACCACTAAGTCCTCTCCACGGATCTCCAGGACACATAGTGACTCCTAAAAAGCCCAAACTACAGTACCATTAAACCATCATAAATAAGGGCTGTAGAAATTTGAAAAAAGGAAAATGAACATTCATATTGAATGACGTATACAGAAAAAGAGATATTGATGGCAAAATACTGATTTAAGTTGTTAGACTACATTATTTTGACTAAATATTCTGCTCAGTAAACTAATGAGACAGTTTTTCCAGGCAGTGATCAAGATTCCTGTTGTCTGACCGTGTTATGGTTCAAACGGATATATTTAATAATCGCAACTGTACTGAACTGCTGCTGCTATCATTCAAGGAAAAATGCAGTAATATTTATAGTTTTTATGGTTTCTGTACAGAGACATGCATAATTTTCCTGTTAATTTGCGGGCCTGGTTGGGTATTATTACTGGTGTGTGCATTTGTATTTGTGTATCACGGTCATAGTGAAAAGTGTGAGGAAAGCAATCTATTTGTTTTAAAGATGCATGTTGTTACAAAAAGTGAAGAACACACTTATTTCCTTTTCTTATAGTTGATTCATTTTGCCTTAAATTAAAGAGGGAAAATATCATATTTAATTTTAAAACAGTTTCTGGGTGTGTTCATTATTTTTGAAGGTTGAAGGGTTAGTACATGCATTTAGTAGCTACATTGTGATATCAATCTGTTAAGTTATATCTGTGAAGTACCAGGTTTCTTTATTGATCCAAGACTAATAATACCGAGATAATTAGTGAATCGAACACAATTACATAAAGTAAAGAACTCAGGGCCCTATCTGCAGAGTGGTAGACGGGCTGCTCAATGACAATAACGAATCTATCTATTATGTCACTTCATGCTGGACCACTGAATTCAGACCGGTTCTTCTAGATGTTGGTACCTCTGAACAAAAGTCCATTCAACTACTCAGTGTTTCACCAAAGCTCTGCCGAGTCTTACGGAGGTGCGCGCGCAGACCTTGGTGATGAAGCCGGAGGACTCTCCTCCAGGGATCCTCTTATCAGATTAGTCTGTCAGGAGAAAACCCTTCAGCTGCCCGTGAGGGAAATCACAGGTGGAGCCTTCTGCGTCACAATTACATAGCTGTGTCAGATAGCATGTTTCCACCATGTCAGATGAAAACCAGAGAGATGAGGAAGATGAGGAGGATGAAGATGATGATGATGATGATGATTATGACAGTCAGAGTGGATCCAGGGGTTCTTCCTTCACCACTTTTTTCAACAGTTTCATTTCAGGTGAGTTGCAGCTGGTCTGTTTGTAACGTGGGAACTGTAATATATGAATGTAACAGCAGAATGTAAATGACGCACTTCGTGTTATTTCTTCTCCCGCTGACGTGTCAGAGCCGCAGGGAAAGAATAAAGAAGAATATTTGACCTCGTGTCAAAGGACGTCACATTAATTCACAAATCTTTTTAATATATATGTATATATATAATCTTTATGTACAAATTCAAAAATACAACGGCTTTATATCATTCAATAACAGCGGAAAGACGGTTCGAGGTAGAGAATAACATGGGGAAGGGAAAACACAACAAAGAAATACATAAAAAAGGAAAAGAACAAAACATTAAGAAGTTACCATTTAAATTCATTACGTAAGGTTCAAGTTTTCACAAAACTTCACAAACATGTTGCTGCCGCTGCTTCTATCAATGTTGTCACTGTTTCGAGTCCATGACAAGACCGTCACAGGGAGCGCCAGGCCGCCGTCGCTGTTTGATGACGTCGTTTGTTGATGTTGTCGTCACAGTGAGCGACCATTATTGTAGTCTTTGTGGGGTGACGGAACCTAAGAGGCGGTAGGCAGCTTGATAACCTCTGAATATCGAGTAAATATAAAATGTTCTCGTCAGGTATTCTGTTAGCTATATAAATATTAACTCCAATTAAATGTAATGCGACAGTTTTTTAATTGGCTCTTATGAGGACGATCGCCAGCACGCGCTGTCTAGTTAGCTTAGCTTAGCCTGGTAGCGAAGCGGCATTGGTCAACAGAGTTTCTAAAGAGATGTCAGAACACGGAAGGAGCTCGTAGCGGCGACACCATGCAGCCCGTGTGATTGCCCCCCCCCCCTTCATGTTCTTGTTGTCGTCGACTGGTTAATCAGGTGTTATAAGGAACTTGGGCCGCTTCCGAACCGTCCACAACATGTTGAATGTTCCGACCCAGTCGTTTCCGGCGCCGAGCTCCCAGCAACGGGTCGGTCCGTCCGGACAGTCGGGGAGGAACAAGGTGAGGCTCGGTCCGTGTTTCACCTCCACACAGAGACACCAGACTGTATTCAGAACCATTTAAAGTTGTGTAAGAGTGACAGAACCGGTCGTAAGAGTGAGGATCACGTCTTCAGAACCTGTTTTCATCCTTTAACAGTCGGTTTGACATAATAATAACTCTGATCACTGGTTGGTTTATCAGTGATGACTCCTGTATCCTCTACATGTCTCTGCCTGATTAAGGTGGCACTGAAGCCGGGCCACAGTCTCATGGACTGGATCCGGTTCTCCAAGAGCGGGAAAGACCTGACCGGGCTCAGAGGGCGTCTGATTGAAGTGACCCAGGAGGAGCTGCAGAAACACAACTCCAGAGACGACTGCTGGACCTGCATACGGGGTGAGACGCGGAGGAGCTGGAGCTTCTCTCTGAAGTGGAGGATCCTTGACGTCACCTCGATGGTGCTCGATGCCTCGTAGAGAGCTGCGGTCCAGACGGGGAAGCTCACTGACACCGATCCAAACAGATCAGGATGTGCTGAAAAATGACATCTGTTGTCACACTTGTACCTGACACCACTTTACGGAGGCAGACGCATTCATGTGGCCCAAATCAGCAGTGGACTCATTTTCCTTTCGGTTCTTTTGGTTTAACAGGAGCTCCAGTAGTTTGTGTTGACAGCGCTGAGATAACAAGTGATAGTTAAACAGTGAAACTTTTAGTCCTCTCGTCTGGATCCACCCTTCAAAAACTTCACAACTTTTAATGCACCTTATTGGGGAATTCCTGCTAAATATCGATGTCCAGTTCATAACTCAAGTTCACTTAGATTTTGAATCTCCTTTTGAGACTCACTTGTACACTTCGTGACACGTGAATTCATCTGAATGTGTCACATTTTGTTTGGTATTTTCTCACAGTTTTAAGTGAATTCATGAACAAAGTCTAAATCATGTCACCATAAAATATTTCATTCTTTGGTTGTAAACACTCGGCGGTCTTGATATCGTCTGTCAACATGGATGTTCAACAACCTGTTGATTTCTCTTGAATCTGGTGTTCTGGTTTTCTCTTATTGGGAGTCTCTGACATGTTTCACCTGTTGGACCGGTACAAACCGATTGTTCTTCATCACCTGCTGCGCTACATGTAGATTGTTTTACCTTCATCATCTGACATGAGTGTCTGTGCACCAGTTTGTGTCTGCAGAGGGCAGTGGAACCTTATTGCTCCTCCTCCTGTTTCCAGGTATGGTTTACAACGTGACGCCCTACATGGACTACCACCCTGGAGGAGAGGAGGAGCTGATGAAGGCCGCCGGGATCGATGGGACTGAACTCTTCGACCAGGTATGGAGAGAGCAGAGCACTGTCGTATTCACGCTATGTATTAAAGGTGTAAATATTATCTGCAGCTTATTTTTTTAAACTATTATTACCTGTAGTTTTTTTTGCATTTGCTGATTAATGTTGGTTCTTTCATACCAGCAGCTTCTGAATGGATAAGCAGGTTATTTCAGGTCTTTATTCTTGTCAGTTTTTTACAAGCAGCTCCAGCAGTGACGTCACACCTTGGTTTGTGAACGCCCCCAAAAACAGGTCTTCTTGAATCTTCTTTTCTAATGAATGAGGGATTATTTTCAGATGGACCTCCAGAAAACTAATAAGAAGGAGTGACTTTAGCTAACAACACCGAGATAACTGATGGACACATTTTATTCACTTTGGATTTGATGAGAGAAGTTGAATGGGAGTCTATGGAGCTGGAGGCTTTTTGGAGCCGACCTCTAGTGGCACTCGCTGGTATTGCAGCTTAAGACACTTCGGCATCGGAACCATTTTTCATCGGAAGCTACGAACACTTTTATAAACAGTCATAGATTTTTGTCTCATTTGTGTGCAGGTCCATCGCTGGGTGAATTATGAGTCCATGTTGAAAGAATGTCTGGTGGGCAGAATGGCTACGAAGGTCACCACGGCTATCAAAGGTACACACCCACAAAAACACACACACAACCTCAAACCAAGTCTTCACCTTCAAATTTCATGATTTATATTATGATGACTTCTTAAAGGTCTAATATTTATTTTAAACCCATCTGAGTCCAGTTGTCTCTCGGCAGCCTGTTTGTGTCTGTTTCTTTAAGGCTCAGTGATGTCAGCGTCCCTCTCTTCTGATTGGCTGACTCTTCTCTTGAGTGACACACGCTCAAACCAATCACAGGTGTTCTTCGGTCTTGTAGCTTGTTAGGTCCAGACAGAACGGCCGCTCTGTGTTTTTACATTAAAGGTTGAACAGTGGGCCGCGCTGAGGAGCCGACGTGACATCACTGTTTGTTTGTGACATCACAAACTTAGAGGGAGTCCACACAGCCCAGCTGCTGAATACAGCTGTGTGCATTTCTCTGTGTTCTGAGAGTTTTATATACCAGCTACACCCGCCTTAAAATCCAAAAGAATTCATATAATATGGGACCTTTAATGTAAAATAAAATATCAGCCTGTTATTGCATCAAAGCAGGTTTGTCTGATTTTGGTCTGCTCTCTCAGCGATCCTCCCGCCTCCACCCCCGACTGGCCTCGCTCCACCCGCTTCGTTGGCTCCTCCTCCAGACAAAGACTCACGACCTCGGTATAAAAAAACGGTTCTTGTGATAAACACATCAAAGTTTAATAAACGTGTGCGGAGACATTAATATCTGCTGTGTTGGTGCAGGTACGACTGGTTCCAGACGGATGCATCCGTCCACTTGGTAATTTACGCCAAAAGAAAGGTGCGTCAACAAACATGTACCGGATCCACAACAGCTGTTAGAAGCATGAAGGTTCCACCGGACCACATGTGACTGAATTAAAGGTTCTGGAAAAATATATCAATGTATTGATGTGTTCTGTCAGATCCCCAGTTCAGGCAGTACCACTGTGGACCTGCATGGGGGGGTCCTACGACTGGAGGTGCTGCTGGCCAAGATGTCCTACATGATACACTTATGTGAGTAGAGTTATGTTTTTTTCTCTGTCCTCTGCGACAAAATCAGTGAGACACACTGAGGTGAAGACGTATTTCTTTTTATTTCTACACTGAATACGATACAGTGAAAAATTCAGCGCTGTGATGTAGAAATAAAATGTTGTGTTAAATTGTGTCAGGATTTTGTCTTATTTTAGTTTGTTATCCAATAAAGTGTAATTAATAATGTGCAGAATTATATGATTGGCTACAGGCTCATTATTTTTACTGTTTTCTGTGATGTAAAACAGAACAGAAGACATTAAATCTTTGAAATAAGAAATATATAGTTGACAAAAGAGTGTCGTTCCAAAATATGTTTCATATTTTAGATTCGTTAAAGTAGCTACTGTTTGCTGTGATGACAGCTGAACCCACCTCATGGATGCCATCGTCGTCTGGTGTGGTTTTCTGTTAACAGCTGATCAGTTGTATTGTAACGATGTACTGTTGGTGTACAGCAAACATCCCTATTCAACATGTGTAGCGATCCATATCATGGCAAGAGTAAGTAAAGAGAAACAACAGTCCGTCATCACATAAAGACATGAAGGTCTTTCTGGGAGAAAGAACAAGTAAAAAAACTTCCTGAACTTCAGCTTCCTGAAGTGTAAAAACCATCAGACTCTGATGAAGAGCTGACAGGAGAGGAAGAGTTCATCAGAAACCAAGTTAACAGCAGCTAAGATCAACCTCGGACCAAGAAACAGCAGGAGGGACGTCAGCCCAGAGGAGACCTGACGAGTCCAAACTAAAGCTCAGACCGAAGGATGAAAGTTCTCGGTATCTATGACAACTCCTTCCAAATAACAGCTGGTTGGAGGATGAAGAGTGCCGAAGCTGGCTTCTTTTAAAGAATACAAAAAAAAAAACTTTTGTGTTATTTCATCATTCTGATGTCTTCAGCATTAATCGACTAAAATAAAACAGGACAAACGAAAACAAAGAATTTGATTTTTGAAACTCAATGTGAAAACTTTTCTACAGAAGAGATGAGACTGTGTGTTTCCGTCTCAGCGGTTGTTGCTCGTGTCTGTAATTATGTGAGAAATAGTTTGGGGCTTGACAGGATGAACAAACCAACCTGAACTCTGTCATCCTCCACACAGAATCCAGAAAATAAAAAACAGCAAATTGTTGTGATCCAGTTCTGAAGTCCTGCAGGAAACACTGTTGATGGTTCCGAATACGTCTGTTTTTGAATGTGACAAGGACTTTATTTTCTCTTTACTGAAAATTGGCTGCTGAACTTCATTTAAATGTTGTGATTAATGAAACATTATTTAAAATATGTTAAAATCAGTTTTGGTGCTCTTCCAGGTCTCACTGATGAAGTTGAGGGAAACATGTCTGGTATGATGACATCTTTACACTTAAAAAAATAAATAAAATAAAATCTGCTTTACAGTTCATTGTGTTGTTGTTATTCATATTTAAATATTGGTTATGATCCACAGTCCACACGGCCTCCTCCGTGGGGAAGGTCCAGGTCAGCATCCGCAAGCAGACCAAAGGAAAGTGGGCGAGTCTCGGTCGACCTCTGGAGCTGCACAACACGTTTCTACGGAGGAGAGACCGAGGTGAGGCGTCGGCCACGGTGGAGGCGGCGTGACGTCTGCGTGTTCATTACAGAATCATCACTTCACGTCGTGATCACTGATCTCCTCTTCCAGCTCCGTTCTACCGGAACTGCCTGCTGGTCTCCAAGATGGACGTCAACCACAACACACACGTGTTCAGACTGCAGCTCCCACGTGGGACCGTCATGCATGTGCCTGTCGGACAACACGTCTACCTCAAAGCCCTCGTTCAAGGTGAGCAACCGTTCTGCATGATGAAGTGTTAATTTAAGTCACTGAGATAAACACGCAATAATACACACGCATGTACATACTGCAGCACGGAGACGCACACGCAGCGGGAGGAAGCTTCATGAGGAAGTATTCAGTCTCGTCTCTTGATCAACATCAGCACGTGATTCACCGCATTTCCACCGGTTCAGAAACATTTGTGATTTCACCATGAATTTAAGCAGGAAGTGCAGATTCAGAATTATGAATCATATTCGTTCACTACGTCATAGAGAACAGTCCAACCTCTGTGAACTACAGGATCCAAACACACACTGATTATAGTTTGTTAATAAATCTTAATGTAGCAGCACATACATGTAAACAGTCAGTATTTATTCTCTTTTAACGTGAAATCCTAAATATATTCAGAAATATAATTTTTTTTTCAGTAGAAATAAGAAAAACCTGTTTGAGGTGAAATAAACATTAAACCTACTGCTGCAGTACGACTGTCAAATCTTATATTAAAGGTTATAAAATGCACTTTAAATTATGATCCAGATATTTTTGATACAAACTGATTCAACAGTTTAACAACAGGAACTTATTTGTTTGTTCACTCACTTCTAAGCTGAATGATGAAATCATTATAAATCCTTATTTATGGTGGTTATTAGTCGGTCTAAAGCAAGTCGTTGTTGTCACAAAGTGTTTCTGTGTGTACACATTAAATAATAGAATAACATATTAGACCTGAAGATGAGTGGAACAAAGTGGACAGAACCTCATGCTTCTTTATGTATTTTAATATGCTATTTCTGTCTGTGTCCAGACACAGAGGTGGTGAGGCCGTACACGCTGGTGGACCAGAGCCTGACTGGAGCGTCCCAGAACTCCTCTCAGGAGTCGGACCTCTACCTCATGATCAAAGTCTACTCTGATGGAGTCTTAACGCCTCATCTCAACACTATGCACACAGGTGAGTCACGGTCAGGACGTCTGTCTGTCGGTCGGTCGGTCGGTCTGTCAGTGTGTGTTTGTGAGAGAGGAAAGAAGAAGTTAATGATGGCAGAGACTCTGAATGTCGCGTCACAATCTGTGTGTAGTTACCTCCACCACAGAGATTATTCAATCTATAATATAATAATAATGATAATAATAATTCAATCTATAATTTAGTTTTGTGAATTGTGAATTTTACTTTGCATTGTTATTCCACATTTGTGTGAGTCCTTGACACGTTTTTCTCTCTAAGGTGACCACTTATCTGTTAGCGGTCCTGAGGGTACCTTCAGTCTCCGCCCCCTTCGTGATGTCACACACCTTTACCTGTTAGCAGCAGGCACTGGGTTCACACCGATGGCTCGCCTCATCCGAGTGGCGCTCGAAGAGTTCGACAGCATCAGGTGAGAAACATGTGAACTCTCCTTATCTCATTGGTTCCACTAACAGCTCTGAGACATCAGGTGTTTCCAGTGATTCCAGATGTGAACCTGATGTTCCTCCACATGTCTGCGTGTCCTCAGACAAACCAAGTTGCTGTTCTTTAACCGGACGGAGGAGGACATCCTGTGGCGCCGTGAGTTGGACCAACTGGCTGCTGATAATGAGAGGTACCTCAGGCTGAGGGTTCAAAACCTCCCACTGTTTGTCCAGTCAGAAGACAGCCTGTAAATGTGACCAGTTATAAAGAGTAAAGCTGGAGATTTATTTATTATCAGATTTAACAAACTCATCAAACTTTCACTTTGAAGAAGCTGGAATCAGACAACTTCATTAAAAATGAATCAAAACAGTAAATTGATTATGAAAATAGTTCTGGCGTGTGACAGATGTTCCGCAGTGTGACAGATGTTCTGGCGTGTGACAGATGTTCCGCAGTGTGACAGATGTTCTGGCGTGTGACAGATGTTCCGCAGTGTGACAGATGTTCCGGCGTGTGACAGATGTTCCGCAGTGTGACAGATGTTCCGGCGTGTGACAGATGTTCCGCAGTGTGACAGCTCCTCTTCCCATCCTGCTGCTGTGTTTCAGGTTCCAGGTGGAGCTCGTCCTCTCTGAGCCCGGGGACAGTTGGACCGGCAGGACGGGTCGGGTGGACGAGTCCATGCTGAAGGAGCTGGTCATCAGGCCGGAGGGATCCAGGAGCTACGTGTGTGTTTGTGGCCCTGCAGCCTTCACAGAGCTCACAGTCGGGTACGAAACATCACCTGCACCTCGTTGTCCGACTGCCACCAAACTAATCTGCTCCATTTTATTTTTACCTTTGTCAACAATTTCCACCATTTTTAATAACATGATACTCATCAAAATAACTGCTGAGATTTGGAAGGTGTGACAGGACGGTAGGACGATGAGGCAGCAGCAGGACGAACTCACAAACATATTAAGATGCAGCACCACAATAAATACAATAAAACAGTGAACCAGTTAGTCAGATGTTGTGTCTGTGCACACAAACACAACTGTGTCCACAGCCTCGACAGGTAGAAAACAGGAAGTTCAACCACAAAGACTGGATGTGACGCTCTTTGTTCCTTCACCCTGACCTCCTGTTTGTTCACCTTTCAGGTTGTTGAAGCAGCTGGGCTTCAGTGAAGAGGAGCTGCACGCCTTCCAGGGCTGAGAGCTCCGCCTCCGACCAACACACACACACACACACACACACACACACACACACACACACACCCTCCCTACCTCCCTCCCTCCCTGCAGAGTGACGGACAGCTGGATTTAATTTATTATCACATGAAGAAGTGAGTGGAGGGACGTGTTTCTATGCAACATGCACCTGATTATGGGCTGTAAAGGACAATAACAGTCGTGCAGGACAGTTGGCTCAGTGTTTATGTAGATTCATACACAAAATGAGTTGTAAAAAATAAAAATCTATAAATATATGCAACATGAAAAGAGAATGAAGATGACCCAGTTGAAAGATACCTGCAGTACAATCAAATGCATTGTGGGTAATTTCAACCAATCCTCGAAGGTTCATCAGGACTTCTGACTGGAGATTTATTTTGAAATCAGACAGGAAACCGTGTGATGTCACAGCTCAGTGCAGGATTCTTACTGCGACTGTAACCAAGGCAGAAATACGTCCCAGTTTGAAGTCTGACTGATGAGCACACGATCATCGGTCGGTGGGTGAAGTGAAAGACTTCAGTGCTTCAAATCAGTCAAAATAAATGTCATACTACAAAATAAAAGCTGATGACACACTGATATTGGAGGATAGTTTTATAACCGGGTCAGGATACAAACAGTTTCTGTGATTGTCAGACATGTGTGAACAAAACACAACTCAGACATGTTAGAGGACACGCTTCCTGTTCTACTCTGTATTATGAGGTCACTTCCTGTTAGGATCAGTTCCTTGTTGTTTCCATGCAGCTCACAGTAACACAGAACGTCAGCAGCCTTGTTGTTTAACTGGAGCTGTGTCGAGTCAACAGAGGCACCAGAGGGGTGTTAAACAGGAGTAGTCTTCCTGTATTCATGGTGTGGTTGCTAGGTTACCAGGGGGGCGGGTCTCATGTGGAGTCACTCTCATCAGAACCTCTGACTGTGCCGACATCCTGCAGGCCGGCCAATGACATGTCCGGCTGGACGTCCTCCTCATCTGATTGGACCTGAAGCTCGTCACTCCCCTCACTGGCCACTTCCTCTTCGGGCTGCCACACCGCATCCTGATTGGGTGGCTGGTTGGTGGTGGGCGGGGCTTGGCTCAAAGATTCAGAGGAGCAGGACGTGATGTCTGGACCTGTTGGAGAAGGAAGAACGAGCATCACCTGCAAAAACTGATACAGATTTCAAACCTCTGCCTACATGATAATCTGATCAAGTACTGGACAGTGAGGTTACCTGAGGTCAGCGATGACCCCGGACTGATGTCATCAGCTGTGGAGTTCAGGAAGTCATCCAGAGCCTCCTGGTCAGACATGTTAGCGACTGTCATCTGATCCAGAACAGACACGTCAGCACCTGTCAGTTCTGCAAAAACACACACAGACACACGCACAGACACACACACTTTAACACTCAGAAATAACTCCAGCCTTCATTACATATTAGGACTCAAACACAGATATGTTTGGGGGCGGGGCTGTTGGACTGACAGGCCTGGTCTGGTTTGATTGACAGGCCCTGCGTTCCAAATCACATGCTATTTATTTATTTTTCCTTTAGTACGTACTGCAGCTTCCCTCACAAAGTATGTACTGGTGCATGTAGTATGTTTACAACTGGGACATACTACTACATTATAAAAATGTGCCTCGACCTTTGACCCTCTTATCCTTTGCGATCCGTAGCGTGACATTTGCAGTAAAATGAAAAAGGATGTGATTTGGAACAAGTACACTTCCTTTTAATGCCTCTTCTTCCTTTTGTGGGTGGAGCATCAGCACCAACTGTTTCGGCGGCTCAGTCGATGTGACGTATCTCCTGCTGCGCAAAGGATTGTGGGTCAGAACAGCTCGAGTAGCATGTTGACCTGCAGACTGCAAAATATGACCGAATGTAGGAGAACATCCTGGTACTTTTGGCATCCTACATTTAACATACTATGTATTGAGACATACTAAATAGTAACGGTACGATGGATACTGGACCGCAGGGAAGATGGCGTCGGCCGTTCTCTGGGCTTCAATTGGTTCCAATGCAAAGTGAGTGGTGAAGCGTCCACGTCCCTCTTTATATACAGTCTATGTTAGACAGGCTGTAAAGTGTCTGTGAATATGTTGTGATGTCAGTGAACACTGGAATTATCATTGCACACTGAAACATGGTGACAGAAGCAGGAAAAGTGTCTCGTATCATCTTCGATTTCTATTGTTATTCTCTCATCTGTCCCTCTGACTCTTTAGATTCCTCAGTCGTTTCCTGTTTGTACCTCGGTGCTGCAGGTGTCCCGTGGACAGGTACTGTTCCACGTCCTGGTTAAAGGCTTCTTCGTAAACCTTCTGTCGCTCTCTCAGTTTCTGCTGCATGGCCTGCTCCATCTCTGCCACCTTCTGAGCATGCTCAGAGTTCAGCTCCACTACAAACAGGAAGAGACATCACATTAGAGTCCTGTAATCTCCAGTGGTTCACACGACATCATCAACAGCAGTATGAGCAGTAATCAGCAAGTTTATCACCACTCGCAAGTCAAATGTGTCTCCATACTTATTATATATACTGTGTATACAAATAAACACACAAGCTCACCTTCCAGCATCTCCATCTCCCTCCTGTTACAAGACAAACAGAAGATCCCATTAAAACAGACAAATGTTCTTCATCAGAGATATTAACATGACGTCCTTCTAGTGCGTCTGATGTCATATAACAATAAATCTGAACATTGGTATTTAAACCTGTCTGGTCTGTCCTCCTTTTTGTCACAAGCATCGAGCCAGGTTGTGATACTGTTTAAAAATCACAGTGTTGGGTATTTAATTCATTTAAAAATCAGTGTTAATGCACTGACCAAAGAGATTTAGTTGAAATGACATAAATGACTGTAAAACTAGTTAAACCAGTCAAACTTCACTCTGCTGAAGGAGAACTTGAGAATAAGTAAAAAAATATAATGACTTGAAGAAGGACAGCGTAGTGTAATACCGGTAGTGACAAAGAAGAATCAGACAGACCATCAGGTGTAAAGATGTGTCTGAAGCTCTGACAGTCAGCTCAATCAGAACTGAACAATAACTCTTATAAAAAAAAAAATTAAAAAAAAAAAAAGGTCTTAATCAAAGAAATCAGTAAATAATAATGATGTCAGACCTCTTCTTCTTCTTGTATTCCTCCAGCTGTCTGACGTGCTGCTGTTTGACAGCCTGCTGGTCGCACTGAGAACACAAAGACTCCAGATACACCAGACGACTCTCCATCTCCTCAAAATCTCCCTCCAGGTGAGCTGGACACACACACACACACACACACACACACACACACACACACACACACACACACACACACACACACACACACACACACACACACACACACACACAATTAACAACCACATTACAAGCAAACAAACACAACAACATTACAACACACCAACACAAATAAACACAACAACACAGACACACAAACAGTCAGTCCAGTCGCGCCCAATCACATCTGTTGTGATTATATCTAGTTTTACATAATGATCCTAAAAATATGTGAACTGTAGAAATATTCAGAGACATGTATTTACTGATGTTTCTGTGGTAAAACTAAAACACACATGTTCTGATTGGTCAGCTGTGTGTTCCTGTTGTTTGGAATATTTCTGAAGAGGGGCTCATGATATCATTTATAATTAACTAAACTGGATTAAATTAAAATTGTTGTGCAAAATAAAAGTGGTCTCAGACTTTTTGACACCACTGTTTGTTTTACACAGTTTATTCATTGTTATTTTATTAATATTAAACACTTTGGCTCTTCGGTTCCATCATAAACCTCCAGGATGTGATTACAGTTGCTAACACTGAGGGAATGAAGCAGCACATACTGAGGCCCACCTCCTGTCATGGTACCATCCTGCTGCTGACCGCTCTAATCGGACTGACTTCACACCGACTGCGTACGTACCGATGTTAGCGGTGATGGCCTCCAGCTCAGTGATGAAGGCCGGCAGGATGTGCAGCTGTTCCTGCAGCTGTGTCAGAGCTTCTCTTTTTCTCTCCCAGTGAGCTGAGAGCATCACGATGTCACCATCTACCACCTGAGAGCACAGAGGCGGAGGTCAGACGCAGCACAGACAACTGCTGCTGTTGACTCGTTTTATTTTACAGTAACAGACAGTAAAAACCACAGACCAAACACCCAGTCTACAAAAACACAACAGCGTCTAAATGATGAAAGCTCTCAGTCTGCCAATGACTGCAGGTCTTTAAGAAGCAGCAGCCTCGGCGCACTGAGCTGATGAAGGGTTGAATGTGACTAACTGAGGGATCTGGTGATGTCCTGTCAACATTCAGCCCCAAACAGAAGCTCTACAGGTGTTTGGTTACTGAAAATATTCACATGTAATATTCAAGCATTTCTTAATGCAGGTAGTCGCCAAGAATCATCAGAATCTAAAGACGTGATAAGAAGTCCTCGGAGAGGAGCAGCGCATACCTCTGCATCCTGAGCACAGTCTTTAGTTCTTTTATGGAGCAGAAACCAGCTGTCCTCATACCTGCAGACACATTATACACACCTTAATGCAGTTCACAGTGTGTGTGTGTGTGTGTGTGTGTGTGTGTGTGTGTGTGTGTGTGTGTGTGTGTGTGTGTGTGTGTGTGTGTGTGTGTGTGTGTGTGTGTGTGTGTCCACAGACCTGCTGAGGATGTCCAGCCCAGCACTGAAATGAGGAAGGTTTTCTTCAAACCTGAACAACAAACAGGATCACACATCATGTCATCTCCAGCAGATCTCATGTCACTTCTTGAATGTCCTCACTTTCCCAAAATGTCTTCACTCTGCTGGTCTGAAACTCAAACTGGTCCTCATTAAGATACTTGTATACACACACACACACACACACACACACACACACACACACACACACACACACACACACTCACTCTCTCTCGCTATCTCTCTATCTATCACTCTCTCTCACTCTTCTCACTCTCTCTCTCACTCACTCTCTCTCTCTATCTCTCACTCTCTCTCTCTCTCACTCTTCTCTCACTCTCTCTCTCACTCTCTCTCTATCTCACTCTCTCTCTATCTCTCACTCTCTCTATCACTCTCTCTCACTCTCTATCTCACTCTCTCTCTCTATCTCTCTCTCTCTCTCTCTCTCTCTCTCTCTCTCTCTCTCTCTCTCTCTCTCTCTCTCTATATATATATATATATATATATCTCCCCTCCCCCCCCCCCTCACCTGGGTCTCCTCTTCGTTTTGGTGTCTCGTGATTTGTCTCCGAGGGTCTTGAAGCTGTAGAGAGAGAGAGAGGGAGAGAGAGAGAGGGAGAGAGAGAGAGAGAGAGAGAGAGAGAGAGAGAGAGAGAGAGAGAGAGAGAGAGAGAGAGAGAGAGAGAGAGAGAGAGAGAGAGAGAGAGAGAGAGAGAGAGAGAGAGAGAGAGAGAGAGAGAGAGAGAGAGAGAGAGAGAGAGAGAGAGAGAGAGAGAGAGAGAGAGAGAGAGAGAGAGAGAGAGAGAGAGAGTGAGAGAGAGAGAGAGTGAGAGAGGGAGAGAGAGAGTGAGAGAGAGAGAGAGAGAGAGAGAAAGGAGAGAGAGAGAGTGAGAGAGAGAGAGAGAGAGAGAGAGAGAGGGAGAGAGAGAGAGAGAGAGAGAGAGAGAGAGAGAGGAGAGAGAGAGAGAGAGAGAGAGAGAGAGAGAGAGAGAGAGAGAGAGTGAGAGGGAGAGAGAGAGAGGGAGAGAGAGAGAGAGAGAGAGTGAGAGGGAGAGAGAGAGGGGAGAGAGAGAGAGTGAGAGAGAGAGAGAGTGAGAGGGAGAGAGAGAGAGGGAGAGAGAGAGAGAGGGAGAGAGAGAGAGATAAAGAAAGCAGTATTTTTCTGAATTTGACCGGTTTTACTGTGTTTGTTTGTTAGTGAACAGCGGAACATGATTACAACAGACTCTGTTGAAGTTATGCTCAACAGTTCAATTTGTTTTATTTGTATTCTGCATGTTTCCGGACTGCACGCGGGGTCTTTAAAAAAAAACTGAAAAACATCACATGACTATCAGCTGAGAGCAATTAGCAGGAACAGCTAGCTGCTAGCATTACAACACGCCATAATTCATCAGCTAACAGCACCAGTAGTCCTGGAGTCAGTTCGTCTTTAGATAGATAGATAGATAGTTCAGTGTTATACATGTCGTCATGTCATCATGTCGCTGTACACGAGGAGGTCTGACGCAGTCCGAGAAGCTCACTGACTATCTGTGAGGTGAAGAAGACTGACGTGATGAAGGAAGCTGAACCCACCCTGTCGTGAAGTCCTGTTGGACCATGTGAAGTCTCTCTCTGAAGTTTTCAAACATGGTTCCGCTGCGGGTTCTAGCCGTCCATGACACCGAGCCGTGGTGCTGATCCGGACAGGTCACTGTGGCCTGCTGCAGTCTGCGGTAGAAGAGGATGTTCCGTATGTCCTGAACTTTGTCTCCCAGGCAGCTCCTCCTCTGACTCTATAGGATGAGATGACTCCGACACAGCAGGCTGCTGAAGTGTGAAACATGCCGCACAGGACGTTTAGTGAGATTATATTAGCTGGAGCAAAAGAATAAAGACTGTCACTCACCCGGAGAGAGTCAACCCGGCAGGCACAGCTGCCTGGCAGGCTGTACGCAGGGCAGAAAACGTGTTGGGATCAGGGTCCTGCAGTGTCAACAGAATAATCTGTTCAGTAGGTGTTTTCTCCATCAGGTCCAGCAGTGAATTTACATCGATTAACACAGTATTTAGTTTGAAGTCGCATGTCAGGTCTCAAAAATAATATTTTATTTGATGTTGTTGTTGGTCTGTCTACACCAAATGTCTATCTTAGAGGCGATTGCTTCAGAAAGTATTAAGACCCCTTCACTTTGTGCACACTTTAGTGTTGTACATTTTATTTCAAATTAATAAAAGAATATTTTTTTCCATCAGTCCACACTTGGTTATAATGCATAATGAATGTAAGACAATTTATTAGAAATTAAACCCTGAAATCTGTCACTTGTCAAATTATTCCGACTCTTTGATGTGAATCCAGATTGTGAGTCAGATGCATCCTATTTGTTATAATCATCTCTGACTTGATTTGAGTCCACCTGAGACAAAATGAGTGAGTTAAGAAAAGACATCCAACAATTCACACTGAATGTCAGGAGAAAAACTGTTTCCAGACCTCCACTGTGAAACATTTCTAAAGCTCCAAGTGTTCAGGAAGCACAGAGGCCTCGTTAACTGTGAAATAGATAAAAAGTTAGGAACCAGCAGGACTCTCCATAAAGTCCACCATCAGGTACTAGAGCATGGAGGGGTGATCCAGAAGAATCAGTCTACAGAGCTTCATGTTGTGATGAGTGAGGCTCCTTCCTGTGATTCCTGCCCCACCTGCTAATCATGAATGGAGAACAGGTGATCCCACTCTTCCCTGTTCACATTATCTGGAGCAATTATATTAATTGTTCATCCTAAGAGGGAGTTTCCCTGATTATTGGAAAACCAACTGTTGCAGGTTGAAGGTTGTGCTGCTACATTTTCCAGGTGGAGGTCTCCTTTTCTTGCCCTGAGTTATCTCCTGCATGCCTTTTTCTTTTCTTTTTTGCTGTGTCTCCTTAACCTGTGTTCTTGTGTTACAGTGTGTGTGTGTGTGTGTGTGTGTGTGTGTGTGTGTGTGTGTGTGTGTGTGTGTGTGTGTGTGTGTGTGTGTTTTCCATACTGGTGGTGGTGAAGCACTCTAGGACCGACCCTTTCACCCCCCCCCCCACACACACACACACACACACACCCCTGTGCTGGTGATGTGGTCGGTGTAACAGAAACTTTAGAGTTTTTAGAACATCCTTTTGTAATAACTTGACTTTTATTATGTTTTTTTTTTTTTTTTTACTAATTGGAGGAATGCACCTGCTTGATTTTCAATAAATGTTCCAACCAGAAACTCACGACTCAGCATATTTGATAATTCTGTGGGTGAAATTCCCAGAGTGGCGTTGCAGGCTCTTGTAGTCCGAGGCCCTGTTAGATGGCCCGGTCACGATATGAAGGAACAATCATCTCAGCAGCACTTCATCAATCACATGTCTGTGGTGTAGTGACAGAAGTCACAAGGAAAAAAATAATCTGATGTGACGGATCAAAGACTCCTTGCACCATGTCTGTCAGACACCGGGCTCAATAAGTGACTCATACCATCCCTGTAGAGAAGCATGGTGGCGGTAGCATTATGATAGGGGAGCCGTCTCAGCAGTAGGGACAGAGAGAAGGATGAATGCAGCCTAAAGAGAGATCCTTGAAGAAAAGCTGATGTTCACCTCTCCGTGAACCAAAGCATCCAACCAAACAGCCAAGACAACAACAACAAAAGCACAATGCTGCTCGAGGATAAATATAAAAACTCCTTTTATTGCAAAATTCAAATCCTTCACATTTACAGACTTCTTACAGATATCTTAAATGTTGCTGCACAAATATTTATGTCTTCTATCTGTCATATTCCTGTGAGGCTGAAAGGGTTTGTTCATACATAACTAAACAGGTGATCAACAGCATAATAACACTTTAAATCACATTAATGTTAAAACACAGAAATACATGAAGTCAGAAACAAAGGAAGGAACTGATTGATTATATTATGTTGGAACCTTTTTATCTCTCAGATGGAGAACTGCTCCTCTGATGAATATCATCCACAGCTGAAAATTAACTGCATCAAATATACTGAACATTTATGTTTTTTTTCCCAAACAGCTCAAAGAGCAGTGAGAAAAGTTCAAAGTAGTTCTCCATCTCCTAAAAAACAAATGGTTTGGAACCACTAACATTACACCAACACACTGTGAGCTGTTATCCAATCCGAGATCCTCCACTGAAACACCACTGTGATAAAAAAAAACTAATGTTAAAGAAGGGCTGAAGGTTGTTTCTATGTGTGGTTCCACTGATCTGTTCTGATCCGAGAACCCGTTGATGGCATCCTCATGAACCCACTGAGCTTTGAGCATCCTAATATTTGAGTTCAGTCCAACAGAGTTACATGAGCCAGTTATAGACAAAATTATTGTAAAATGACACATCTTTTCCTTTGTTTCTCCTTTTTAAATAAGATCCACACTGATGACTTCGTCACGGTTCTTCCTTCAGGTTCTCCTGTTCGTTCAAGTGCAGCCTTGTGGAACAGTTTAAATGACTAGAATCAAAGCAGCTGTGTGTTGATGGAGATGCAGGATGCAGGATGCGGGATGCATCATGCTACTTCCATGAACACATCAGTTCACACAGACTGATCCATTTAAATGTAGAACAACATAAACATGTGGCACCTCCATGTTTCTACTTCTCTGTACAGTTCAGGCAGACTTTAGTGTAGGAAAATCAAACTAATAAATCAGTAAATAAAAACCACTTTTGCGGTTGTATTTTTAGTCTTTTGTCCCTTGAGGGCCCCAGAGGCCCCGGAGGTACCGGTGGCCCCTCTGATAGGCTGATGAAGACTGTGGCTGGTGAACGTGCAGCTGGTTTCACACCACCGGTTTCCGTTCGGAGGACAGAACAGAGCCCTGCTGTCCTCACATGTCAGAGACTTCTTAAAGAACATGTGAACAATCTACTCACGTATGTTATAAAACAATCACACTCATATGTACAGTGACCCGGGTCAGCTGCTGGAATTATTCACACTGAGTAACAGTGACGGGGGGACATGATGGCCGTCCACATCTGTGCAGACGTTCAGCGGATCCTTTAATGGACAGCAGGAGGAATGATTACCACAAATTAAATCAGTTTTATTTGTAAAAAATTAATTGTTGTTCACTAAATTTCACATTTTTCAAACCTCTAATCTTATCCTTTTGTTTGGGTTTTCAGGTGAAAAACTTGTGTAAGTCTAGACCAGTGGTTCTCAACTGCTGGGTCTCGACCCAAATGTGGGTCGCAATGTGTGCGTGAAAAAAAAAAAGGTGGAGCGAAAAACTTCTGCTGCTGCACTTTTATTTTGAAGGTGATACATTTCCCATGATGCAATGTGAGTGCAGAGTTAGCTGACAGCGTTGCCGCGACAATAACGATTAAAAACTAACATTACATCAGTAGTTCGGACTCATTGGGACATTTCGAAACAGGTTCAGATCAGGGTTTTCATCATATTCTAGATGAGTGGTTTTTTATTTCATATTTTTATACAGTTTATTTTAGACTTTTCAAACTGGACAAGATAAAACTTCTTTTTATGCTTTTTATTTTATTGTGTTTTTAGCTCAAGTTGCACTATTTTTAATAGTATATAAGTGTGTTGTGTATTACTGCACCATTTTTAGTCAAATCAATTTGATCAGCTCAAACACTTTGTGACTTGATGACTTGAAGGATGTGGATCCTGAGGCTGGACCGGTCCAGAACCACTGATGTAGACACAACTGAGTCCATTATTCCTTTTTAAGCGTCGTACTATAACCCGAGTCGGAGTACTAACAGCAGCTACGGGGACATGTCGATCAGGTTCATTAAACCAGTGTTTCTTCCATGAGAATATAAAGATTAAAAACATATCAGGCTTTGAGTCCAGATATAGAAGCATAAAAAAATCAGTGGCTTCACTTTACAATCCACTGAACAGTGTTTCTGCCTTCCGTTTGACTTTAATTTACTTGTAAAGGATGAAAATGATCCCACAACCACTGACAACATCAGAGAACAGATCACTATCTGACCAGCCTTCATCTTATCATCATGATTATCATCATCACCATCATGCCTCTGACCAACCGGATTCTTTAAACAGTCTGACTGTGGAGGACAGTGAGAGTGAATACCTCCAGACTGCGAGGTGTTACCGCTTCAGGAGGGTTCTGGGACTGCACCTGGTTCTGGTTCTGATGGCTGAGGTAGTCGACTTGTTGTGGGGAAGCCCCTTCGTAGAGCCCTTGGTAGTGCTACAGTGGCTGCTGTCCCTGGTCCTGTCCTCCGCGGTCCCCTTGGAAGAGGATTTTACAGCACCTTTAGAGTTGTGAATGGTGGAACCGCTGGCTGGTGAAGTACACTTGGTAATGTTCTTGTTGGTACCCTTGTTCGTCCCCTTCGCGGTGTGCTTGGCAGAGTAACTGTCGGCCGGCTCGGTGTGGATGAATGCAGACGTCACTAAGTCGAGAGCAGCTGTAGTTTTAGATTTCGTCCTCAGGTCAGCGGTCCTCTGAAGTGGCTTTGGGATCGTAGCGGTCCGCTTCGTCTGGAGCGTCGTTTCCGTCACGATGACCTCACTGACGGGCGTGAGGTCACAGTTTGTGATGACATCAGTGAAGCTGACCCGTTCACCTGTCGGACCGAACTGTTCTCTGTGAAGTTGGTCCTTCGGGTCCTCGCTGACAAGACTCACCTCTCCTCCACCGTCACGTGCGTCCTGTGGAAGCTCTCTGTCATGGTTCGCAGAGGCTCCACCCACATGGTTCGCCAAGGCTCCACCCACATGGTTCATAGAGCCTCCACCCACATGGTTCGCCAAGGCTCCACCCACATGGTTCATAGACGCTCCACCCACATGGTTCGCAGAGGCTCCACCCACATGGCTCACGCCCTCCGCTCCATCACCGTCTGTCTGTGGGACCTCCGATGAGCCACCTTTGTTCTGCAGCACTCTAATCTTCTTCGATGACTGATTGTCCGGAGGAGCCTGATGTGGGGGGGCGGGGCTGGTGTCCGGTGGGAGGCCCCTCCTCCTCCTGGACACCCTCAGGACCGCCGGGTTGTCACCAAGCTGTCGTGTCACCGAGCCGTTGGTCAGCGGTGTCTGAGTCCAGTGAGAAGTTCTTCCTGAGTTCTGGAGCGTGTTGAAGGTTCTGGTGCTGCTGCAGACAGTCTGTGGGGGGAGAGGAAGGTGCTGGTTCTGAGGCAGCTGGTGGTTGTGTTGCAGGGAGAGGTGTTTGTTGCTGGTGTCCTGGGTTCTGTCCGTGGTTCTGCCTGGGAGCTGGCGGCCCTGTTTACAGGTACCGCTCGGCCTGGGGGACTGTTTGCTGCCGACCCCCGTTCTGGACTTTAAAGGGCTGACAGACCTGACACAGGAAGTTCTTTGTTCGGAGACTCTAGTCACCATGGCAACCTGCAACAGACAAAAATCATGTATTTGTATTGAGACCGGGGGATGAATATTTTAGCAGCTGAGACGTCATGTTCTCCAGAACCACTGTGTCACTGAACCACACCAGAACCAAGACACCTGTCTGTCAGTGTTCAGCCTTCATGATACAACCAGACATCATCATCACCTCAGAGAGGATGATCAGACCTCGTTAGTCCTCCTGACCTGTAGGGAGAGCTGGCGAGGTCTCAGCAGGTGTCTCCCGTCCTCCTCCTCCCCCTCTCGGCTCTTCCTCTCCTGTCTCTCCTCCCGGTCCCTCCTCCTCTGTGCTCGGGCTGTCAGAGGGCAGAAGGAGGCAGCCGCTGCAGAGCCTGCAGGCCTCCCTCTGGGAGTCCGGGCGTCCCGCTGACCTGAAGGACGGTCGGCAGGGAAAGAAGTACAAAAACAAGATCACCTCGTGGTTAATCTGTTTTATAATCTAAAACTGACCCAAATCATTCAAGTTTTAAGAGACATAAGATTAAGAGATTGATAGGAATTACTGCCAACTGGTCAACATAGTCTCCCTGTTGCCATGACAACAGATGATGCTTGAACCTGACACAAAAATCTGCACAATCTGCAGTTCAGATCAGAGTCACACATTCAGGATGTGACCACACGTGGATGATGGACACATTGTGTTTCTGCTCCATCGCTGATTGACAGACAGAGAGACTGAGATCACAGGGAAGGTGACCTTTGACCTCTTTGATTATCAAATGTCTTTTCGGACATTTGTTCTGAAGTTTTGTCATAACTACTTTGTGAATTCTGGAGTTATGGCATGAATGTGTTTTTGTGAGGTCACAGTGACCTTTGACCCCTTAAAATCTCAAGTCTCCAGTTCAATTTGTGTCAAATTTAAAGAAATCCTCTGACGGTCTTCTTGAAAACAGGACGGACGGATAGACAGACGTCTGCTCCCTCCACAGGTCAGTACCTGTGGTTCTCCTGAACTCGCTCCTTTCAGCTGCAGCCTTGTGATTGGTGGAAAGACAGGAAGTCAGATGGCGACTGTCAGCGGGCTCCTTCTCTCGTCTACCCGGTAAGAAGGCCATGTTGCTCGGCAACGCTGCTGAACCTGATGAGAGAGAACGTGCTGTTATTGATTATGATGTGTGTGTGTGCGTGTTTGTGTTTGTGTGTAGGTTCAGTGTAAATGACTCCTCTCTTTGTAATGAGTCTTGTTTTTACTCCGTGTGCATCACTGCATCAGCTGACAGCTCTCTTTATCCTCTGACGGTCTTCTTGAAAACAGGACGGACGGATAGACAGACGTCTGCTCCCTCCACAGGTCAGTACCTGTGGTTCTCCTGAACTGGCTCCTTTCAGCTGCAGCCTTGTGATTGGTGGAAAGACAGGAAGTCAGATGGCGACTGTCAGCGGGCTCCTTCACACATCTAAATGTGTGTGAGAGGGGCGGAGCCTAGGCTGCAGGGCGTCCGTCACTCTGCCTGCTGTCAGCTGCACACTACGACTGTCAGACTTCCTCCTGCTCATCCAGCTCCTCTCTGGGAAACAGTCCTGACACTCAGTCATCCAGCTGACAGCAGCTGCTCAACTCTTGGTTGCAGCTCTGCTGGATTTTCACTGTTACTCTGTTCATTGTTCGCTGCCTCTGAACGAGCAGCAATAGATCTTCTTCTCTTAGAGCAGATCATTGTATCTGTGTTGCTCCTGTATTACATATCTGCAGGAGGCAGGAGGAGACAGATCCTCCTCTTCACCTACAGCTGACTCCTCTCGGCAGCACTTTTAGAATCGATGCCGGACGGACAACATGCAGCTCACTGCTTGTTTTTGTTGCTTTGAGAAAGCAAAAGGAAACGCTTGCTCCTCCTCTCTGTCATAATTCAGGATTGTAGGGTGGTAGCCTTTTAATTTAATTTCAGAAACAATTATCATACCCACAGTAGTGCATTATATAATAATAATAATAATAATAATAACAATAATAATAATAATAATATGTGTCCCTGACTGTGTGATCGTTCAGATCTCCAGCGGTCATGTATTGGGCACCTTGTAGAGATTCACCTCTCAGACAGAGGAAGGACAGGAAGTCCTCGGTCTTCGGTCGCCGTCGGGACAGACAGGTGACGACGGCCAGGTTGTGGGCGTGGTTACTCTGCGCTGATGTCATCAGCACCGACGGCCCCGGAGAGCTGGGAGGGGACTGGGCGAACTTCCTCTGCGCCTGCAGCCGCGGTCTGTTCACACACACACACACACACACACACACACACACACACACACACACACACACACACACACACACACACACACACACACACGCGCGCACACACACACACACACACACGTGCGCACACACACACGATAAATCTTATTTTCCTTATCCCTCTCTGCATCTTCCTGCAGGTTCCTCTCCAGCTGTTTCCAGGTGTTGCTGAGACTCAGGAGAGTACTACCTTTTGCTGGCCGGGTCGTCCTTGTCCCGGTGGATGCTGGCGGCCCGGCGCTGGGCGGCCCGGGTCTCTAAGGACCAGCTCCAGCTGGGACTGGCGGACAGCAGTGACTGACACCGGCTGATCCCGTTAACCAGAGAGCCTTCAGGGAACAAGAGGAGTCACAGGAAGCAGGTTCACTATGAGAAACCGGCTACACTTGCAGCAGCATATAAAACATAAACAATTAATATATAATAAATAAATATAAACAATACATCCTGCGACTTTACCACCAACAATATATCTTCATCTCCTACGTGCAATACTTATCAATGAAGGGACAGAAGAGGAGGAGTGATGAAGAGGAGTGATGAAGGTACAGGAGACGATGAAGAGGAGTGATGAAGGTACAGGAGAGGAGGAGCAGTGATGAAGAGGAGTGATGAAGGTACTGACCGCCGAGGCTCATGGGAGTGTGTGACCTCAGAGTCCTGGCCGGGACCGGAGGGCTTAGCAGCGCCGCGGTGTGTTTAGGTGTGTAGTTCTTTGCTGAGTGAGTTGTGCGTGTGTGTTTGGCACCGTGTGTGTACTTAGAGTTGAGCAACAGCAGTGTGTTGTGTGTGTTGTGTGTGTTGTGTGTGTTGTGTGAGCGCAGCGTCCTCTGGAACAGACGAGGAGGATGCTGCAGGTGTGTGTGTGGTACAGTGTGTACTTTCCCTGTGCACAGTGTGGAGGGCGTTGTGTTGCTCTGCAGTGTGTGAGTACATTTACTTTTTGGTGTGTGTGAGTCCTGAGACGTTTTCTGCCCTTTGTTTGTGCGTTCATGAGTGTGTGTGTGTTTGGACACGTGTGTGTTCTGTGTCTGTCTCTGCGTGTTTCGCGGTCTGCAGGCGACTCTCTTGTGTTGCGTGTGCGCACTCGTCCTCGTGCGTGTGTGCGTGTGTTTCCGTGCAGGTAGCGTCGCCGTCTTTCGTGGCGCGTGCACGTGTGTGTTTTTGGCGGTACGCTTGTGCGCACGCTTGTGCACGTGCGTGTGTTTGTGTGTGGCGCGGTGTTTGTCTCTGAATTCCCGGAGCGAGAGGAACAGAACTTTGCGGACCAGACGTTCTTCACACCACGGCATCCCGTCGCTGATGTCCTGCACACACACACACACACACACACACACACACACACACACACACACACACACACACACACACACACACACACACACACACACACACACACACACACACACACAGACACAGACAGACAGACAGGCAGGCACACACACACACACACAGTAGAAATCATCATATTACATCAAACGAAAAACATTTTAACATTTTCTCAAACTGTGACTTGTAATTTCCAGCAGTGACTTCCTGACATTCAGACCGATTGATTATTGTTGTTAAGCCTGAGGACAAATCGCCATGACAACTCTGATCATATTCAAGCTGCATTCTTTGATGAATATGTGTTGTAATAAAGGTGTTTATGCTTCATGTGTACAAGCTGACACCATCTTATTTTATGTTATTTGATCTTATTTCATGTTATTTCATCTTGTCATGTTATGTTGTTATTTCATCTTATTTTGTGTTATTTCATCTTATTTTATGTCATTTCATCTTATTCTATGTTAGTTTATGTTATTTAATCTTATTGTTATTATATATATACACATACATAATAATACCAGTCTGCAGACAGCCGGCTCAGACTGACTCCTGATGTTTCCTGACGTTCCCTGACGTTCACAGGCATTTCCGGATTTTCCCTGACATTCCCTGACGTTCCCTGACGTTCCCTGACGTTCCCTGACGTTCCCTGTGCGGTCCACTCAGCTGTAATAACAGACTGGAGACACTGTCACCTGAACTGACGAGCTGAACTTCACCTTCTAAACAAAGACATGTTTGTTTCTTAGAAAGTTTGAGTTTTTAGGAAAGATTTGAATTCATGTTCATGCAAATACCATTTTATCCAATAACATATTGTTTAATTAATTTTGGAGTAAATAGCATCCAGTGATATTGCAGTGAGCCCAGTGTTAAGAATATATTCCACCATATGAATATGTTGGTGCAGTTTATCAAGCCACTCTGGTTCATACTGAGGTGGATGGTTGATTTCAGTTTTGATTGGGTTTATTTTAATTAAATGCATCTTTTTTTATTGTTCTTTGGTTCTTTCTTTCCTTTGTATTTCATTGAAATCTTGTGTCATTTTTCATTTTGTAATCAATCTTTACATCTTGTGGATTATACTCAGATCGTCCCGTCACGACAGGCCTTCTGATTAGAGGAAAACAAATCACTGCCTGGTGAAAAACAACATTAAATATATTTTATTTGGATCTAAAGTCATGGAAATTGAATAATAGCACATTGATAAGGTTAATACCTTAAGTTTATCTCAATTACATGACTTCATGCTCGAACGTTTTAACATGTGATGTGATGAGATTTCAATGTTGATAATTAAAACTTGGTTTATGTTGAATGTGTGAGTCCTTTTTGGGTTTCTTAAGGTTTCCCCTTAAATTAAGGAGGTTTTCTCTTTTGAACCTGTGAGGTGTTGATCAGCTTCTAAAACACACTCATTCAGTTGAAGTTGACTCGTTCCAGTGTGTCAGGTTTGTTTTATTCTTTAACGTTATATAAAGAAGTATTTCAAAGACAATCTGCTGATTCCATCACCACAGCTGTAAAACATCAAACTGTCTGAGAGAACAGAAAGTGTCACTCACATATTTCTTCTTGATGATGTTGCGTTTGGGTCGGTCTGTACTCATCGTGCTCAGCAGACACAGAGCAGCACATGAATTATGGAAGTCCTCTTTCTGCTGCGACTCCCACTGCAGCTGATCAAATGTAACGTCCACAGCTGCGTCCTGGAAAATGAGACGTACAGAAAAAAGATTTATGGAATTTAAACTGGATGATGAAACCACAGAAATCAGATGTCTTCAGACACGTTCACTCTGTGTTTAACCTGCAGGCAGCAGCAGAAGTCATGAAACAGATAAAAAACAAAGGTTGTTTTTTATCTGTAATGACTTGTTTAAGTGCTGTGAACTCTGTCAGCACTGTGACTAGAAGTAATTTTCAGGCTTCTTTTGTGTTGATACTCAACAAACTGCAGTCCAGTTTGTTTTGTGCAGTCAGCATAATCGGTCATAATCAGAATAACGCTGATTCAGAAAAGGGAAACAGGAAGTTTGGTTTAAAGAGTATTTTCCTCACTGAACTTGTCTTTTGGACTTTTCTCCATTAAACAGTGTAGAACTGTATTTTCCAGGATTTCAGAGACCTTCACAAATGAGCAGAAAGTTTCTCCTTCATGGACTTATCTCAGTGAAGGGCACAAACATGGAAACTGATGATGAGGGACAGAAGTGCATTTAAAACTAATAATAATAACACTTGAGTCGGTGGTGTCGATGCTCCACTGCAGGGCGGTCCTCTGCGACCGCAGCCCGCAGCCGGTGGGAGGACCTGATGTTCGGCTGTGAGGAGCTCCACAGACGGATGTCAGCCTCCATCCTGCACCCGTCAGGACCCTCTGCACTGAACACCACCGGTTAACTCCGGCCTCATTAACAACACAGTAGATGACTAGCGTGTAAAACAATGAATGCTGCAGCAGGATTACCGGCCTACCGCCGTCACAGCCTCCCTCAGACACAGATGTGTGTCGGTGCACGGAGGAGCGGCGGTGAGGACGGCTGCCTTCATCTCCTCCGGTCCGCACCGGTGTCGGTCTCACAAAGCCGGTGTGTGGACATCGGGACATCACAGAGGACATCTGAGTCCTTAAACAAAGCAGACATGACAGATGGACTGGATCACCCACCTCAAGCAGGATTACCGGCCTGTATCATGGGCACGACGGCAGCCTGAGGGCACGGCACACGGACACGCGCAACCTGCTAAGAACACCGAAACAGCGACTCATTTGAAACCCGCCACCGGCTCCGGTGGGCCGTTAACCGGTCCGTGTGTCAGTGTGCCGCCTGGAGTCGGCACCTGCACGGCTGCTGAGAGCAGGGAGGCGGCACCGCTGCGGTCATGTGAGCCGCCGCTGCCGAACCAAGGCCAGCCCCGGTCCTACTTCAGGGGGCGTGTCTTTTACAGAAACGTGCCGACGTCATCGGCCGCCGCGCTGGGTCACCGCTATTGCGCCTGCGCGTCCACCATGTCGGAACGGCGAAGGTCCGCCAGTATTTAAACACAGAGACGTGGACCTGCCATCTGAACCGATGTTCATTAAATGGGTGTTATGACCGAGATGAACTGGTTACTTACTGGGATTAAACTCAGTAATTTACTGGGATTAAACTCAGGAATTTACTGGGATTAAACTCAGGAACTGGCCGCGAAGCTAATTAGCTCTGTGTTAGCATTTACCTTATAAAAGACCACAACTTCCGGTGGAGCAAGCTCGAGCCTCACTGCTCATCCTGGATTTTATTTGTTTTATTCTGCTTTAATAAAAACAGCAGCTGGTTACGTTCAGATAAAAACACAGCAGAGAATTACAGACTTCTTCAGACTCACCCTGATCTAACAGCTCACTGGCTAAAATGTTTCACCAACAATGTGTAACTGTTCATTTTAATGGCGTTTTTAAGCTTTAATTTATGTATTAAAATGATTTTTTTTTTTTAAACTTGTTGGGTTGATGAGAGCTTTTATCAATTTTCAGAGAAGCTGAATAAATGAATTCAAAATATTCCACATATATGAGGGTGGCACAGCTCACTGTGTTTAGTGGTGAAACTACATGTTTGGTGGGATGTGGACTTTTTTTTAATATAACAAAATTAATCACAGACCGGTTTGAAGGAGATGACGTTTGATTTATCACAGAAAAGAAACGATTGTCTTTCATGTTTGTTTGTCCTCTCATCTCTCATTTAAGTTTTGTTCTGGTGGGTTTTTTATGTTAATAATACGATTATGAGAAATAAGCAATAAATGTGTGCTGTCATGATTCTTGCAGAGTGATCGGCTGCCTTTTTTAAATGTATTTAATTAATTAATTAATTAAAAATCGTGTGTGACTGAGTGTTTGTTTTCTTTGCGGGTCTTTCCTAACTTCCCCTCAACACCTGACAGTGAAGAGGAGCCAATCAGCGAAGAGGAGCCAATCAGCGAAGAGGAGCCAATCAGTGAAGAGGAGCCAATCAGTGAAGAGGAGCCAATCAGTGAAGAGGAGCCAATCAGCGGGGCGGCAGGTGTGCTAATGAGGCGGAGAAGGACTCTCCTCAGGTCACAACTCGGACTCCGGCACTTGTTCTTGCTGCTCCTGGTTGTCGGACCATGTTGTTGTTCACATGGCTTCTTTGGAGCTCGTTTCACGGAACACGGGGAGGTCCGGTCCAGCGCGCGACGTGGTCGGAGGAGGTGAAAACGGAGCAAGCTGGATCCCCGCTATTCCACCGCCTCCCCGTGTTCCTGCACGCGCCACAGCCGCTTGTAGCTCACGAGCTGCTCCGGCCTGGCACCCATGAAACGACGCTTCCCGCCGGACTGACCGCGCTGCTGTTACCGCCAACGAGACAACAGCAGAGCGTGCAGGGGACAGGCGCACGCGCTGTGGAGGTCTGGTGCGGGATAGATAAGATCTCGGTGCGCGTGGACCGCCTCCAGCTGCGTGCGTGGACCGTGCCACTCCTGTTCCGGCTGGGCTCGTGTGAAGCCAGCCGAGTGAGCCCGCGCTTCCTGTATTTCCACCATGGACTGGCGGAATGCGGCGGGGAGTCAAAGGTCAGGACACCACCGGTGTTACATACACATCCAATAATTCAATTAGGCCTACGGTGGAGGAATATTTGAGTTCATAACAAACATATGAAGTCCAGTAGGCCTACAACGGAAACAGTAGGTCTACAACGGGTCCAGTGGGTCTACAACAGAAACAGTAGGTCTACAACGGGTCCAGTGGGGAAACAGTAGGCCTACAACGGGTCCAGTGGGTCTACAACGGGTCCAGTAGGTCTACAACGGGTCCAGTGGGTCTACAACGGGTCCAGTAGGTCTACAACGGAAACAGTGGGTCTACAACGGGTCCAGTGGGTCTACAACAGAAACAGTAGGTCTACAACGTGTCCAGTGGGTCTACAACAGAAACAGTAGGTCTACAACGTGTCCAGTGGGTCTACAACAGAAACAGTAGGTCTACAACGGGTCCAGTGGGTCTACAACGGAAACAGTAGGTCTACAACGGGTCCAGTGGGTCTACAACGGGTCCAGTAGGTCTACAACGGAAACAGTGGGTCTACAACGGGTCCAGTGGGTCTACAACGGGTCCAGTGGGTCTACAACGGGTCCAGTGGGTCTACAACGGAAACAGTAGGTCTACAACGGAAACAGTAGGTCTACAACGGGTCCAGTGGGTCTACAACAGAAACAGTAGGTCTACAACGGGTCCAGTGGGTCTACAACGGAAACAGTAGGTCTACAACGGGTCCAGTGGGTCTACAACGGAAACAGTAGGTCTACAACGGGTCCAGTGGGTCTACAATGGAAACAGTAGGTCTACAACGGGTCCAGTAGGTCTACAACGGAAACAGTAGGTCTACAACGGAAACAGTAGGCCTACAACGGGTCCAGTGGGTCTACAACGGGTCCAGTGGGTCTACAACGGAAACAGTAGGTCTACAACGGAAACAGTAGGTCTACAACGGGTCCAGTGGGTCTACAACGGAAACAGTAGACCTACAACGGGTCCAGTGGGTCTACAACGGGTCCAGTGGGTCTACAACGGAAACAGTAGGTCTACAACGGGTCCAGTGGGTCTACAACGGGTCCAGTGGGTCTACAACGGGTCCAGTAGGTCTACAACGGAAACAGTGGGTCTACAACGGGTCCAGTGGGTCTACAACGGAAACAGTTTGAGACTTTTGTTCTCTAAAGAGTTAAACTTGAGGATCTTCATGGTTTTTATTGGTATTACATTTCTATGGATTGAAAAATGAATTTTTTATAATCCTCAGGTTGTTGGTGGTCAGCTGGTGTATACCTACTCACTGTCCTACAGTCCACCTCCAGAAGGCGTAGTCATCAGAGTTCCACCACTCAGCCTTCCCATCCACTGCCACTACAACAGGTAACTCCTCCACCCACTACAACAGGTAACTCCTCCATCCACTGCCACTACAACAGGTAACTCCTCCACCCTCCCATCCACTGCCACTACAACAGGTAACTCCTCCACCCTCCCATCCACTGCCATTACAACAGGTAACTCCTCCACCCTCCCATCCACTGCCACTACAACAGGTAACTCCTCCACCCTCCCATCCACTGCCATTACAACGGGTAACTCCTCCACCCTCCCATCCCATCCACTGCCATTACAAACTCCTCCACCCTCCCATCCACTGCCATTACAACGGGTAACTCCTCCACCCTCCCATCCACTGCCATTACAACGGGTAACTCCTCCACCCTCCCATCCACTGCCATTACAACGGGTAACTCCTCCACCCTCCCATCCACTGCCATTACAACAGGTAACTCCTCCACCCTCCCATCCATCTGTCACTTCCTGTCTCAGGGCATTAGGCAGTGTTTAGAAGTATGCTGTTATTTTCTGATCCTGCGCCATCCTGGGATCCACAATCCGACTTTACCTGCCATCATTGAGGCTGAACTTTAAATACATCGATGAAGAGACTTTTACAGGTGACTGAGGCGAGATGACCAATTACCATCCATCAGTGATGTCATCAACCATCAGTGATGTCATCGTTGGTTTGTGAACGTTATGAATCCTCCAGTTCAGATTCTGTCCGTCACCATCTTTGCCAGTTCAGAGCGGTTTGGAGCAGGAAGTGACCATATTTGGACGAGCTGGGGGAGGAGCCGGCGGTGGATCTCACTGATCTGATCGGAAACCTGATGATACTACGTCCCGCCCACCGATAGCTGTAACCTGACTGCACCACAGGCCTGTCAATCAAACAGACACCCCCAAAAACGTGTCTTTTTGAAGCTTATTTTCTGATTAATGAGGGATTATTTTCAGATGGACCTCCAGAAAACTAATCTGGAAGAGTCAATTTATCAAATGAGATGTAGAAAACTTGTGGAGAAAATTTTATTGAGTGAGAATTTCATGAGAGAAGTTGAATGGGAGTCTATGGAGCCGGAGGCTTTTTGGAGCCGACCTCTAGTGGCACTCGTTGGGATTGCAGCTTAAAACATTTCCGCTTTGGCCTCATTTTTTAGAGCAGGAAGCTACGAACACTTTTATATTCAGTCTGGTCGGGATACAGAAGACTGTCTGAAGTCAGACGAGTCCCTGCTTTGGTCACAATTCACTCTTCAGTTTGTTTTTTCTAACCTTTACTTTTAAATAGCACAAGTACAAATTTATGAATGCAGTCATAGAAACGGATACTAAGAACAGAACTAGTTGATAAGACAGAAACTGGACAATAACAAAGGTGAAATACTGAAGTAAAGCCCTGCCCAACTGGCGGGAAAAAAAACCCAGAATGTAACTTTATTGTCCTCAAAAATGGAGCTCACTTTGAGATTTGTCTCCTCTGGCCACCTGATGTCACCGTGGAAACGGGTGTTTATCTTCGAGTTTGTTATAAAGATAAAGAGCAGACAAAATCATTAGGAACATGCTTAATGTGAATTACTGTGCGTCCATTTCCCCGATGATTTCATCTGTTGTGTGAAAATCCCTTTTTTCTGTTTCAGGTTTCATTACTCGTATCAGGTCGGTTTCAGACCTCAAGTTCAGCACACGACTTTCCTGAAGAGCATCCGGAGTAAACTCGCCTTCAACCTCACCGTCTGCAACGGTAACAGGAAGGCTTCGTGATCACCCTGAATATCTGGAAATGTCCTGCAGCTTTGTGTGTGTGTGTGTGTGTGTGTGTGTGTGTGTGTGTGTACACCAGCCCAGTGGGAGCCCCTCCCTCCAGGCCGCTGGTTGTTTTTGGGGGAGCCGGTGTATTTCGTGGCCCAGGCCGGTGCTCCGCTGGTGGGGGAGAGGCTCTATGTGGACTCATGCTACGCTACGAGCTCCAAAGATCCAGACAGCCTTCCCAGAGTGGATATTATTTCAAACTATGGGTACGTCTCCTGTAGCAACAGTCACACACACACACACACTTCTTAGCGAGGTTGACTGCCTCTTTAATCGATGATTTTTGTACCCTTTGGTTGCAGCTGCATGATGGACAGCAGGAGGGAGGGCAGCCGCTCTCACTTCCTGTCAGGAGGAGGAGGAAGTGTGATCAAGTTCTCTGTGGATGCGTTTCTCTTCAGAGGAGTCTCTCAGGTAAAACCACAAGTTTTAATGAGAGGTGTCTCATACTCTGAGAGTCGACCTCTTCGCAGACTAAAGCTGGACTGAACTGTGGAAGTAAACCGTGATGTCTCAAAGTTATAAAATAACTTCCTGTAGGTGTTTTACACAATCGTCCACCATCTCTGACATCAGCTTGATGAATTTAATTTAGCTGTTGATGTTTGAAGGTTTCTTGGATGTTCTGCCAATTCACATCCTCCCACAACATTTCAAGTCTGGACTTTGACTCCGCAGCTTCTTTTTAAGATGTTACTCAGTGGATTTGTTCGTGGACTGAGGTTCATTATCCTGTTAAAAAAAAAATCCACTTCTGGTTCAGCTTCATCTTTTGAACTTTGACACCAACTGCTGCAGGATTCCCTGCAGATCCTGGATGAAGTTTTTTACATTGGACCGTCTGGTCTGAATCTGCTGCAGCAGGCAGTCCTGCACAAACTGAAATCTACACCCCTAAAAGATAATTGTCCTCACTTTCCTTATTTCTGATCATCTGGAGATCTTTTTAAATCTGACGGACGTCCGCAACCTTTTCTCTAAAGGCTTCAGGCCTCTTTAGATCTCAGTGTGATGACATCACAACTTTCAGCAGCACAGAGAGCAGCAGAGCCTCGAGGTCAGAGGTTTAACTCAGACTGGTTCCACCGGTCCATCGATCAGGAGGTTCTGATCACTGGAACCTGGTTCTGATCTGATGGATCTGAACTTGTGATAAATGTTGGGGTGGACTGACCTTTTCTTTTTTTTGTATTTATTTAAATGATGAACAGTCAATTTGATTTATGTCATCAAATCACGAGAAGTTATTTCAAGGCATTTAACACGGAGTTCATTTTAGAAAAGAACCAAACAACAATAGTTCCCACGTGAAGAAAAACATCATCATCATTCTGAAACGATACAAGTTATTAATGTTGATCTACTCAGAAGAAAATGTTTGTTTTTACTGATCCTTGATATTTTTTACACAGATTATTTAAACAAAAACTGCAGACTGACATGCGATGGTGTGTGTGTGTGTGTGTGTGTGTGTGTGTGTGTGTGTGTGTAGCTGCAGTTCCTCCACTGTTCGATGTCCGTCGGTGTCACACCATCACACACCGCAAAGTCCTGCAGCTACAACAAGGCTTCAGGCAGGTGAGCAAACAAAACTCCGACGACGTGGTTGGTACTCGTCAATTTCTAATGAGAATGACGTTGAGGAATAACAACATGAAAACAGACACTGAACTTTTAACACCTGATTTGTCTCCTCTGTTTCTTCCATTTGCATGAACACGTTCATGTGTGGCAGCGATAGAATAATAGTGACATTAGATAATTACTTTTCAAGCAAAGAAATCTTCCAATTATAAAAATAAAGTCTACAGGTGTGGGAGAGTAACAATATTCGTAATCAACGCTGCCACCTTGTGCCCACACACGTGCTGCACTGAGACTTGAAGCAGCAACTTTGAACACTGAAAAACCCAAAATTCACAAATATCACAATCTTTTTTCCTCCTTAAACATGAACATTATTGTCAATCACTAAATGTACCCAGTTATTAGACATTATTTATGTTAAAGGAAAACATTTAATCATCCTAAAATAAAATATTCTGACTTGAATTTCCTTCCTTCCTTCCAGTGTTCTGCTTCACGACAGTTGTTCTGTTTGGGTCGTTGTGTCTATGATGAAGTGAACTGTGTGTATTAACGGAAAACTCTGCTCTGCGTGTGTAGGTGGGAGGAGCTTGAAGCACCACCCTCCGTGTGCTCCTGCTGTGATTCCACGTGCACTGACGTAAACGTCTGTAAGTTCTCGATGTAGACAGAAAAAAACTACGTCAGCTGGTATCTGAAGATTATTCAACATATGCCAGTAATTATAAAGGATCTGATTATTAGTGGTCACTGTGCAGGAAAATGTAATAATCATGTGGCGTTATCCATCTGTTCATGTAATAATAATAATGCTAAACTTTGTTTGTCTAACACCTACAATACAAGAAATGCCGCTCAGTGCTTCACAGCAAGAAAATGACATGCAGTGTTTCACATAAAAATAGATATTGAGGAACATAAAAACATGTTAAAATGTAATTTGAAAAAAGAAATAAATGCAAAAGAACAGATCAAATTACAGACGGAGACAGGACATTAGAAAGGAATGAAGAAATAAATTACGAGTTCAAATCAACATATACATCATATTGACTTTATTTTTTTCTCTTAAGATGCTCTTAAGACGGTCAGTAGTGCAGGCTGGCTCATTGGACAGAAGAAGACGGGGACACCGAGGACGAAGGGGATGTCTTTTCAGGCGGAGGAGGGGCGAGATGGGGAGGACGGACTGGATGTCCACCTTAAAAAGGTCCAGACTTCTTCACGGGAACATGAGGAGGATAAACAGGAGGACACCGAGTGGGACACATCAGGACGGACAGAAGAAGAGGTGACAGAGGACAGACAGCTGGAACATCTGGCTACTGATGACATCATGTCAGATGAGAGTCGACCACATGAAGACGGAGCTGCTCGGGCCGGAGAGACGGTCCCTGTCTGTAAACAGGATCCTGGTGTTTGTTCTTCGAGGGGCGACGGTCCGTCCAACTCGGCCAGAGACGGTTCTGGTGCCGTCGGAACCACTGCAGGAGACATGATGTCCAACACCAGCAGCTACGTCTCTACTGAGGAGGCTGCTGTCATCTCAGTGTGTCTGAACATCAGCTGTGGTGGTAGTGAGAGAGTTGGACCTGGTACCGCGTATCCACCTGGTACCAGTGGACTCGGCTCGGTTCAGGATTTAAATATCTATGATAGTCTTTCTGGCAGTCGAGTGAAGACTGACATCAGGAGTATCAAAGGAGACGGTTTCAGAGAGTCAGGACACAGCGGACCGGAGGAGGAGAAGTTGGACTCTGTCCTGCGGTCAGAACCGATGAAGTACGTTAATAAATTAGTGGACAGGATGGCTGAGAAGAGACCGGGGAAAACAGGAGGTTCTGTTAACAGTAAAGGATCAGATGGAGAGGATCTTCTGCAGATCAGAGGGTTAGAATCGGACGAGTCCGGGCCCACAGAACTGTTCTGGGTCGATGAGGATCCTGGTGGGTCGGGTACTGACTCTGGAGCTGAAGATGAAGTTCTTCATCTGAGTCAGTTTACTGGAGGAGTGACGGCAGAGAAAAAAGACTCTGTTGGTTCAGAGGACGAAGACGAACCGAGTCACTCTGCTGTGGTGATGGTCACCTCCGCCCTGCCCAGCCCAGACAGTGGCCACCTGTTGGACAGGCAGTGGGCGGAGCTAGTGGCGGGATGGGACCTGCACAGTTTGGGCTTGACGGTGGAGCGGGCTGCAGGGGCTGATGGGAGTTCAGACAGATGCTGATTCTGTTCAGATCAGATTAATAAACTTGTTCTTGGAGAAACTTGATGTTTAAACAAAGCAGAGATGTGACGAAGGAACAGACTGAAATACACACAAAAAAATTGTACAATTTAACAGCCAATAAACTCATTAAGAAGCTCGGTGAGTTCAGTTGTTGAGTAGTCAGATGGTTCTGTGGCAGTATGATGTCATCACATCATCACAAACCTCAACGCAGTGACACGCTGTCAGTCAGACTCAACAGGAACTGGCAGTGGGACTTAATTACACGGGATATACTGTGGTTGATGTGTTTCAGTGTAGATGAGGGACATAAAGGGAGCTGAGCAGGGGAAAGGAGGTCCAACTGAAAGTCCTTTGAGTCAGAACTCATACAAACATCTGAGGGAGAAAATGATCAGTCTTATTAAACAACATCTGGACTTCATTTTAATTGTGGAACGTTCCAATAATTTTAAAATGTTCACATGAAACATCACGGATCTAAAATAAAAACCTGAACCTGGTGTTGACCTGCCGTATCCATGACGACATGCTGATGATGAACTCATGAACTACAGTTCAGAGTTATATGGAGAAATAGTGCTGGTATTCAAATGGCTATAATACTGCTGGTGGTTTAATTCATGGATTTGCTTGCTGGTTAAAGTGTTTGGCATCATCACATCACAAAGAACACTTAATCAGTCTGACAGGTGATCTTTAATTAAAGTGCTCGTTAACCTTCATGAGGACCAAGCATTCAGATATCTATACATCTATATGTCTCTCTTACAGACAGAAAGAGCCATAAATGTAATAATATAGTTTCAAAATAAAGTTAAAAACTGTTGTGCAGGCGCTCAAGAGTAGAACTGTGACAGTCCTAACGAAGGGCGTATACTCAGCTAAACAGCATTGCATATTATTAACGATCATGTAACCAACCCGCTAAGCTAAAGCTTCTATGTAGTCATATATGAAAATGCTATTTGTTCAAAAGAATGAATGTTTATCGTGTTCCTAGTAATATAAACATCGGCCGAAGCTAATGTAAACGTTTACCATATAGGGAGATGTCTGTCCCCGTGTGCGTCACCTTAAAGGGACTTTCACACTGGATGTGTCTATATATGGTAAAAGCACTTCCTGAAAAGTTGGATAAAAAGAGCTGCACGCAGGAGAGAAGACACACTTTCTTTGAGACACTTTTTCAGCTTGGACACTTTTTCAGCTTACTGTAGCTTTGTGTCGGTGCCCTTGATCCACTCAAGGATTACTTAACCCAACCTTTGGGTAAAAAGTAGTAGGCTCTTGTACCTCACTTGTTAACTTGTACTTTTATACATTTTTAAATAAAAATACGACCCTGACCATGGTTCAGGGGTTGGACCAAATACCTTAGTTTGCCTCCTCCAAGCCCTGATCGACACACACGGGACGCCGGACTCTTCTAGGTGAATGACAGTTGGTTTCACTCTCCAGGGGATGAGTACGTAGGGGATGAGCATCTTGACCTCAAGGACCTCGTTACACTTAAAAGTTCAGAGTGCATTAGACGTTCGCCCTGAGGCTCAGTAAGGGTTTCTGAGCGATACGGACTAACTTGTTGTTAAACCAGGGCATATGGCGCTGGTATTACTTCACCAGATCAGGCCGAATTATCTCCGCGGGTCTCCCGAGGGTTAACTCCAGGAGCTCTGCTTCGGACCGTCTGAGTGGATGTTCTGACCATATTGCCCAACCCCAGGTAGGCCAACAATAGGGAATTCAAAATTAGCCTAATTTTGTGTGTGTGTGTGTCTGCTAAAAAAAAATAAAGAACACTTAAACAACACATCCTAGATCTCAATGAATGAAATATTCCAGTTGAAAATCTTTATTCATTACATAGTGGAATGTGTTGAGAACAAAATAACATAAGAATGATCAATGGAAATCAAAATCATTATCCCACGGAGGTTTGGATTCAGAATCATACTCAAAATAAAAATGGAAAAATCAGATCACAGGCTGATCCAACTTCTGTGGAAATTCCTCAAGACAAGTCAAAATGAGGCTCAGTAGTGTGTGTGGCCACACACTATATATGTATATATATATATATATATATGTGTATACATATATATGTATGTATATATATATATATATATATATATATACGTATATATATGTACATATACATATACATGTATATATATACACGTGAGTGTCAGGAGTTAGTTTTAATCTTCCTTTAAATATCACACAGAAATCCGAGTTCTTCAAATGCATTTATTAATACAAATTACAAATAGCCAAACAGACTTCAGGCTGATATTCATTCCATCATTAGGACAGAAACCTGCACAGAGATCAAACATTCAATGCTCTATTCACTGAATACTGACTACTCCAGATGTGTATTATGAACAGGTGCTGACTCCACATGGCCTCAGCAGGAGGTGTGCGTGTGCGTGTGTGTGTGTGTGTGTGTGTGTGTGTGTGTGCGCGCGCACACACATCAGAAAGCAGCAGAGATTGAGGACAGATCACAGCAGCAGCAGCTTCATTGACGTCTACGAGTTCTTCTGTGGTACCTTGATGGTCACCTAGAAACAGAGAAGCACCGCGCTGACTCTCAGGACTCCCAGATACATAAACAATAAGAGATTATGACTCATGAAATATGTTTGATAATTACCGTTTTAACTTCTGTGTAGTTGTCCAGGCCGTACTCTCCCAGCTCTCTGCCGTTACCTGAAGCCTTGTAACCTCCGAACGGAGCCTGAGCACCGAACACGTCGTAACAATTAATCCTGCACAGGAACACGCACACGCAGGCACACACACACACACACACACACACACACACACACACACACACACACACACAGTCAGTCAGTCAGTAACAGCTCCACCACGGTCAGGAGACATAATACAATCTTTGGATCAGAGGAACATCGGAGGGGATTTTAAGGTCAAGTTAGTTTCTGTGTCCCTGATCTGAGAAACTCCAGCTAAACCTGACGTTCCCAGTGAGCCTGATCCAAACTGTCAATTATAAAATAAACACCACAGACTGGAGAAAAACACACACAGTCTCTGGGTCTTAAAGGTGCAGTACCACTGAGGGCCACTAGGGGTTCCAACAGACTCCCATTGAAAAAGCATTAAGTTCTCCTGAAACACAAAGTCAGTAAATGTTTTCCACGAGTCATCATGGTGTCATTAGAGAAACTTCTTCCTTCTGAAAATAATTCATCACTCATTACATATTAGGACATATTAACACAGATTGTTTGGGCTCATCCA
Organism: Brachyistius frenatus; assembly: GCF_029030835.1. Taxonomy (NCBI): domain Eukaryota; kingdom Metazoa; phylum Chordata; class Actinopteri; family Embiotocidae; genus Brachyistius; species Brachyistius frenatus. Next base: position 690,077 of record NW_027210770.1, on the reverse strand, counting down.
AATATGGTCATTTCTGGCTCCAAAAAAACCCAAGATGGCGACGGCAGTAATACAAGACCAGAGGCAACAAAACAGCAGCTCACAAACTGAGCGGTGACGTCACAGCTTTCTATCACCAGAACCAGCCCGGCGTCAGGGTGAAACACATCTCACCAGACGGTTCCGGCTCGCAGCCCGTTGGACACGTAGTTGGCCTTATCAATGTCCTTGGTGAAGACGGCGGCTGCCAGACCGTATTTAGAGTCATTGGCTCGGGTCAACACCTCCTCCAGAGAGTTAAACTTCAGGATCTGCATCACCGGACCGAAGATCTGCAGGACGGAGACAGGAAGTAAAAAAAAAAATTAAAAAAAAGATTCATGGCCTGTCAATAATCAGAGTCAAAGAAGCAAATAACAAACAACAACATATAGAGGAACTTTCCCACCTCTTCCCTGTTTTTACTGAATATTAATAATCCATCCTTCCCACCTCCTCCCTGGCGATGGTCATGTTGTCCTGGACGTCTCCGAACACCGTCGGCTGGATGAAGTATCCTCGGTCTGCAGCCACTCCTCCTCCACACATCAGCTTGGCTCCTTCTCTCTTCCCGCTGCTGATGTATCCCAGGATCTTGTTGAACTGCTCCTGGTCCACCTGCAGGTGGCGCAGCAGGTGAGTCAGGTGACTGCACATGCTGAGCGTCTCCAGAACCGAGTCTCCGTCTGTGTTACCTGAGGTCCCTGCTCGGTCTTCAGGTCGAACGGGTTGCCCACCACCCGTCTCTTGGCTCGCTCCACGCTGCGCTCCACGAACTCATCGTAGATGTCGGCCTGGACGTACGTTCGAGAGCCGGCGCAGCAGCACTGACCCTGGTTGAAGAAGAGAGCGAAGTGCGACTGCTCCACAGCATCTTCCACTGGAGGAGGGAAGGGAGGAGATCAGGGAACACGTTCACTGAAACACTCTGACTGTTGGAGAACATCCATCAGAGAGCAGTTAACAGCAGGGAGACTCGGCTCTGCTCATGTCCACAGGCTTCATTTATATTCTTCCTGCAGGGATGTGAAAGAAGGAATCAACATGGGATATTCATCTTCGATTAAAAAGGTTTAACAAAAGTATTGCATCAAGCGTTCGCCCTTCCATTTACAGGGGCTCCAACACAATTCAACAAACTCATATGATTACAAATATAATGAATTTCTTTGTAGTCAGTGACTGCCTGCAGATGCCTTTAGTTTGTATCGTGGGTTTTTCTGCCCTCAGTTTTGTCTCCAGTGAGTGAGGAGTGCGTTGCGTTCAGGTGACTTGTGCATGTTTCAGGTCCTCGTTGTTCTGCACTGGGAGGAGAAGCGACCCTTTGACTGAACATGAGCAGAAATAAACTGCAGCGCTGCACAGTTTGGACTTCATGCAGTCACATGATCGGATCAAACCCGAGCACATTCATAAATAACATGACATTCACATTTTGCATGTACGTTCATCCATCGGGTTAAAATATGACTGCAGCAGTAACAGCAGAGTGTGTGTGTGTGTGTGTGTGTGTGTGTGTGTGTGTGTGTGTGTGTGTGTGTGTGTGTGTGTGTGTGTGTGTGTGTGTGTGTGTGTGTGTGTGTGTGTGTGTGTGTGTGTGTGTGTGTGTGTGTTTCATACTGTTGGCGTCAGACAGGATGATGTTGGGACTCTTCCCTCCGAGCTCCAGAGTGACTTTCTTCAGGTTACTGCTGCCTGACGCCTGCTGGATGAGATGACCCACCTGAAAACAGAGATAGGGAAAGATGAGAGGCTTCACTTCAGCTGAAATAATGTTTTGACAAAGAAGTTGGTGCTATAAAAACTACTGCTGCTTATTTAAAGCATCAAAAGTTACAACAGGACAAACTGACTGAACAACTGCAGTGCAGAAAGATCTTATACTGCTCAGTTCTTCACAATGAAATAACAAACACTGGAGTCTCAGCGGTGTTCTGGTGTTTCCTGCATCTGGACCAGAGCGCCTACAATCCGATCAGAGCTCAAAGACAGAACATCTGAACTTAATCTATTTCAGATCTATGAAAGAACCATGTTGGGAGGAGGAACTATCAAACCTGAAAGAGCTGCAGCAGTTTGTTACAGATGAGAAAAGTTAACATCTCCTTAACAGCTGAATAAAAGCATTGTGAAGGAAGAACTTCAAAACATCTACATAAAATACAGTCTTTTATGTATTTAACAGGTATTTAGTTACTTTGTACTGTCAGGATTTATTGCACTGTATTCTTGCACTATTGGAATAATAAAGTTCTCTCTCATTTTTGTGACTTGTTGGTGTCTTTCTGCCCCCTGGTGGCTAGTGTGTATCCCTCCTGTTACTGTCCAACAGCACCTGATAGAAACAGAGGGCAGAGCGGTCCTACCTCTGTGGATCCAGTGAAGGCCACCTTGTCCACATCCATGTGACCTGCGATGGCGGCTCCGGCTGACGGGCCCATGCCGGGCAGGATGTTCACCACACCTTCAGGAAAACCCACCTGGGAACAGAGGAGAGGTCGGATCTCAGCCACAGCATGTAGTTCTGATGCACTGATGGTTTTAACATTTAACACAGGTATATAACTAGATAGGCTGACCAAGTCTGTGTTCCAGATGTTGTTCTTGTGTACTAACTCTCTCTGCTCTGAGTGCATCAGTGTGTTCACGCTGTCAGTACAGAAACATCAGAACACTACAAGTACCAGGATGAAGCACTCAGAACGCTCCAAAACAAGAAGTGTGAAACTCTGGACACTTTCCACCCTAAACGGTCGCCATCTTGGCTCCGTAGAGGAAGGGGGCGGGGCCTCCAACGTAAAGGATTTTCAAATTAAAAGCGTGTGAGGAAGCTGCAGATGTTCCTGAAGACAAATTGTTTCTTTTCCACTGCTGCTGCTGGACAGAAGAATCAGTGTGTTTATTGAGTGTTAAACAGAGGACACAAAAACATGTTGATTTCTGGGTAAAATAATTAAAGCTGCAGATATTTTGGAGGGTGATGTGTTCACATGAGGAGGTCATTTCCTGTCAGTGCAGAACATCAGTATGTGATTGAAACAACACAACTCTGTCTAAACTCCTGCACTTCACAGGTAAGAGTCCTGACATGGAAGAGTATCTGTTAGTGTCCTGAGGGACGTATCAAAGTCTTTAAATCAAACGCTGCCTCGTCATGTGACGTCAAACCTCCTTCTCTGAATGTTCCCAGTTCAGGTGTCTTCTTCCCACTCAGAGGTTAGAACTTTTCCGCTTCCCAGTCGTACTTGAAGGCACCATTACAAAGCAGCCTCCCCAGGAAACAGCCCCCTTCACACCATGAGATGTGACCCTAAACACTCACATGACGTCAGATGACTCGAGCCCAGAGCAGATTAAAAGGCTGAGACTCGAGTCCAAGGACACATCAGAGGTTATATTTTATATTCATCTCTCTGGAGAAACATGCGGAGCCCTGAAGTTACCCGAGAAATAACAAATAAATCCAAGACCGTCAGAGGCAGAGCAGACAGGGTTCAGTATATATATAACATTATAACATTGTGAAGGTTTGCGTAACTTATGTTTTTGCAGTGTGGGTGGACTATAAAATAAAAACATTTAACATACAGCCTCCATGTTTGTATTGTGTTTCTGATTATTGTCACACGTCAGGTGCAGCAACGCGACCTGAAGAGTTAAAATGATGAAACCAATCTGACCTCCTTGATGAGGCTGGCGACGTACAGCGCTGTGAGCGGCGTCTGCTCCGCCACCTTCATCACCACCGTGTTCCCCGTCGCCAGAGCCGGGCCCAGTTTCCAGGCCTGCATCAGCAGAGGGAAGTTCCACTGGGGGGGGACGAAGGTCACAGGTGAGAGGGCGGTCACATGACTCGGCTGCACCAGAACAGGACCTTCATGTTCAGAAATCCTCCATCATTTAATTTACGTGATGAATTTTCTTTGTAATATTATAAAGTCTTCACATTATGACGTCTGAGATTTTTAACGAGGATCTTGAATCTGTGCAGTCGACCAGACGCTCTTCTGTGACCTTTACAATATTTATTTTGCTTTTATTAATATTTGATAGACGCTCATGTTGGATGTCAGATCTGACATGCATCAAAAATCCAACAGTTGATCTCCAATACTAAAAACATGAATTAAGGCCTGAAAGATGGACAAATAACTAGTTCATGAAACAAATAAATTCTGCAGTATTTAACACATCCGAGATTCAAAGTGAAGAAATGCTTATTTGAAAGGCTGTACGATATTCTCTTACCGGGATGATCTGTCCACACACGCCGACGGGTTCGTGTCTGGTGTAGCAGAAGAAGTCTCCGTCGATGGGGATGGTCTTTCCCTCCCATTTATCGGCCCAGCCTGCGTAGTACCTGAACACAACACGCCAGACATGCATCCTTCATCATGCATTAAAGAGATGGGTACGACGGTGTTGTCAGACAGGCTTCAGGTAGGTGGTGCGTTCAGGGACATCAACTCTGACTGCTTCATTGTGCTTCACGCAGATGAAGCTTTAAAACTGGGATGTGCTTGTTTACCTGAGACACTTCACCACATTGGGCAGGTCCACCGCGTAGGAGACGACGTACGGCTTCCCGTTGTCCAGGGTCTCCAGTTCCTATGGCAACAAGACCACAGCTTCACATGTTAATCACTGAACCAGTTCAAGCCGCGTGTTACTACTGCAGGAGCGTCACGCGTGTCCCTTTGCCGTGAAGTCACTCTGGCCACAGGAGGTTATTACAGCTGTTCACGTGTGTTGAATAAATGATTGAAAAAGCAATTTTCCTCTTTAAATAAATAACTTTTATCTGCAGAAACTGTTTCAAAGACGATAAACACAAAAAAAAATGCGGCACACATACTTACTACGCATGTGTTTATGTGAATATACCACGTGGTGAAAATCAGTGAATAAAAAGTGTTAATAATAATGACTGACAGCGAGGTAGGTGGAGTCCCTCTCGATGGCATCGGCCAGTCGGTTGAGGAGCAAGCCGCGATGGGAGGCGTCCATCCGTCGCCACGGTGACCCCAACCTGAAAGCATCACGTGCTGCTTTCACTGCCCTGTCCACGTCTGCCTGGAAACAAAACAGCACATAATTAATTCAGTAAGTTAGCGGTTATACAGGTTTGCCTACTTCTCCTCTGTTTATTCATATAATAATAATAATAATAATAACAATAACAGCTGAAACACAACGTCTGAGTCGTACAAAGATCCGACACAAATCAAAAAGTCTGTGATTTCTGTGAGATGTGTTTGGCTCTAAATCATATTAAACACGGGTAGTTTTCCTGCTGTTGTTTAGCAGCTCTTTCTTAGAACACAACAATAATACATCCAAGATCTCTGATTTAACCATCAGTTTTTATTTACTTCTTTCACTTAAAAAAAAAAAACAAAAAAAACACCTACATGAACATTAATAACCAGAAGTGTCTTGTTTACCTTATCAGCCTCTGCGACTTGACAGATGACCTCACCGGTAGCTGGGTTGATGGTGGGGAAGCTCCTCCCACTCGCTGCATCCTGCCACTCGTTGTTGATGAACAGCTGAAAAATGAAACATTTATTTATTTATATTTATTCTGTTACTGTCAGCCACAAATGTCTAAACGTTAACGTTTCATTTTGTTAAATAAAAATAAATAAAAGAAGAAATTAAGAGTAGTTTGTTATCATCAGTTCTATGTGCTCCAGGGACACGAAAAACAATGCCCACCAACTACCGAGACCTGCTTGTGAGGCATTCAAGGAACATGGTAAATTATAGTGTCTACCGGTAGCCTGCTTGTGAGGCATTCAAGGAACATAGTAAACTGCAGCGTCTACTGACAGCCTGCTTGAGAGGCATTCATGGAACATAGTAAATTGAAGTGTCTACAGATAGTCAAGTGTGTGATGCGTTTAGGGACAGCTCCCTCGCTGTGTTAACACTGCAGCGCTGCTACTGCAACATTATCTGTGTACACCTCCTTGATAACGTTCATCAATAACAGAATAAATATATATGTGTGTGTGTGTGTGTGTGTGTGTGGTAGGAGGGAGGGGGGGGGGGACGACGACGACAATATTTGTCAACTGCCCTGATCTGCAATCCTGGTGTGTGTGCAAGTTGAAAGTTATAAAAGAGATAAAGGTCACTGGACTCTGTTATGTAACCGCCCCACATGAAACTTATCTCTAAACCAGGATTTCGTAACGGGACCAGTTCCGGGTTTCTTTCCTGCAAACTCTCTGATGCAGTTTTTCTCTCCAACATGACTTCACTTCCTGCACCTGAATGCACCTCTGAAAGCCCCTGAACGCCGCTCGGCATAGACCCAGTCACCTGTTCACGTCAGCTGCAATCAAATCCAAACTTTTATGTTTTTTTATTGCACGTTTTCTAGACGCAGACAGACGGACACCTGGCCAGCTCCGGTAACCGTCCTCCGCCTGCAGCTCCTCTCGGTAACCTACGTTCATCGCGGTCCCGTCACACACTAACACACTTGTTGACTGCGCAGTTGGTTCGTGCCCAACGTCGGGTCCACGGCGGAGACTCTACCTTGTTGTAGTGGACCTCCGGCTGGGTGCTGGGTGCCGGGATGGCCGCCGCAGAGAAGCGACACACCGACGGTTGGTTCAACCGGGGAACGGCCCGGGAAATCACGGCACGGAGCATGTCGGTTCTTCTTCCTGCACACACGGAGACAACCGACGCGGAGCTCAGGCCAGATTGGGTCTGCGGACCGGAGCTGGCAGGCAGTGTGGGGGGCGGAGCTGGCCCACTCATGTGACGTAATGACGTCAAAACGACGGGGGATTTCATTTTTAGACAATTAGACAAACAAAGTCAAATACAGACACAATTTTAAAGCCTTTTTCATTCACTGAGGTATAAATAAAACATATTTCCCTGTAAAGGAGTTTGTGGGTTAAATGAGAAGATTTAAGTCAGACAGGTTGAATCCTCAAATAACACAAGAAATCCAACTGAAATGACTTCAGCATCAGAAACAAACTTAAACCCAAACTTAAAATGGAACAAGATAATTAAACTATGAAACAAATTCGACTCGGTTTAAAATATTCTGTCTTTGTCATTAAGTAACAGGGATGATATTTTGGTTAAAAAAAACACTTTTTAAGAAGAGTTTTGGAATTTATTTTGTCTTTATTATTCAAAGTCAAGTCTTTGTGTGGACAACAGTCCTCAGTCTCCTCTGGTCTTCAGACCTCTGAGGTGCGTTTGGTTCGTTATCCTGCTGCAGGATGAATCCTAGACTTAGAGGAGGTGTTTGTTCCTGCTCAGGGCCTCAGCATGCCGGGACAGTAGCAGCAAAGGAGCAATGTTTTACTTGAAATAGAGAACAGACACAGGATTACAGGTTGAAAAAGTGACTCCATCATGTCATAAAGGAACGGATGAGGTCAATGTGAGGACGCACCGACCTCATGAACCGCCCATCCAGGACTTTATTTACACTCAGACAGGAGACAGTCTTTTAGGTGAAAACAGTCCAAGGACACCTTGTTGGTTCTTATCTGGAGGAACGTCGTCCCGTGTGACTGGAAGTATGTGAGAGTTGATGCTGAGTGGTTTATCAGCCGGGCTCGGACACATGCTGAGATCTCTCCCCTCCACCGAGCTAAAAAAGTTGTGGGTTTTTAAGTCTCAATAAAAGATCTGATCGAGGTGATCCATATGAGCTACTTTTAATTAATGCTTCGATAAACTTTCAAACATACAATCAAATATATGTAATATTCTGAAATACAGCAGGTGTATGTGTGCACTTTTTTACTTTGTTAATACAGAATAATTTTTTAAACATCATCACACGTTTCACTGTTGGACTTAATATTGACCGCGTGTCTGAAGTTTTGATTTCTGGGTGTGATAATAGAAGGCAAACTGATGTGGAAAGATCATACAGCACATCAAAAAACATAAAAGTGTCTCTGAATATTTCTGCTTTAAACAAAGCAACATATGTGTTAGATCATAAGGCATCAGGCTGCTTATTGAAGCACAGCTGTTGAAATTTAAAGATCTAGTTGAGTTATAGTCATTATTAGTTATGTACAGGAAGGAAAGCAGAGTATTAACGAACATTTAAATGAAGAGTTTTTGTTTTTTAGTTCAGATGATGAGGACCATAAAAGGACATTTCATTTAAACATCAGAACATATAAGACATAGTAAAGCAGACGTGTATTTAAGTGATTTGGAATCAAATTGTGGAATTCTTTACAGAATGATTTAAAGAGACGTAAAAATATGTTTCAGTTCAAGAACATGAATGAATAAAGAATTATTAGTTCATATGATGTTTAAAGTGTTTCCTTAACTGATGGTGGAGTGTTATCTGTTCTTTATTTTCTCAGTAACCTGCAGGTTGTTATGTAACTATAACCAGACAGATCATCCATCTCTTTTGCTTGTCGATATTTTTTAACTAAGAGGTTAAAATAAGATTCCTCTTCTACCTTCCTGGTCATTGAGTGTGTAAATAGAGTGTTTGGACTGTGAGTCACTTTTTCATCTATATTTTCCGGAGAGTTTTGTGCCCGACCATGAGCAGAATAAATAAAAATTAAATAATAATAAAAATCCGACCAAAAACAAAAGAGTCGCATTACCGTTGGTGCTTGGACTGTTTAAAATGACTTTAAAGGCCTAATAAAACCAAATAATGCAGTTTTTCACCTGCCACAAAGTAATTTTAGCTCCTGCCTGTTGACTCAAAGGGTGTTTCTGCCTCAATATGCCTTGATTTCACTCATTACAGTTATATTGGACAGATTAGAGCTCACTCAGTGCTTTGAGTCAACAGGCAGAAGCTGAAATCACTTTTTGGCAGGTGACAAACTGCATTATTTGGTTTTATTAGGCTTTTAAAGGCATTTTAAACAGGGATAAAGGACTGAGTGAGCTTTAATCTATCTAAAATAACTCTCCTTATTGATATCAAGGCATTTTGAGAGAGAACCACCCTTTTAGTCAACAGACAGGACTTAAAATACATTTTTGGCAGGTGAAAATCTGCATCATTTTATTTTTGGTAATATCGGGTCTTTAAAAGCATTTTAGCAGGTAAAAAAAAACAGGCTGGGCTATGATCTGTCATAATCAAACTCTATTTCTGCTCTAAATGGACTAAAAATGACATGATTAGTTATTATCTCTGCCACTGAGCAGGTAAAATCAAACCTTCCTCAGGAGAATTGTGTTAAAGGTTACCTCTTTATTATATATTGCCCCTTTTAATTAATTACAATCAATTAGTCTAATAGTCAAAAATGATAAAACATACCAAACACATATAATCACAGAAAGCAACATTGCCCATCTTCATGTAAATGCATGCATAAAATAAGCAATATTGCCAAAACTTCTTCAAAAGAAGCCGAACAGTTTCACAAAGACATCCTTTTTATTATCATGGATATAAGGTAACGTGTATTTACACTCGGTCTCACAGCAGGACGTCTGCTGTGGATTATTGTGTATTATCATTACCATAGCCAATAGTTGCGCTCCCATAACTAACTGACCTCTCTGATTGAAAACGTTTCGCAAGAACAGATAACTGGACTAACGAAAAGATGATCAGCTGCACACACAGCAGATCTGAGCTGATTAAATTTATTAGTTATTTTATCTGCTATTGTGCTGCGTGACTTTACAAATGTGAAGATGTTCATGTTTGCATGAAACAACACGGTGACACTTACGGGATAAAATGTCTAAGATGCGCTTTTTGTAGTTCGTCGTCTGAAAGTTGTAGTTTCCACAGCCAGGTGACGTAATCAACATCCGCTGTCGCATATTTACGTTGTTTTTTTTTACTGTTCGAACGCACCCACAATCTGTGAATGCGTGAACTTCCTCTCCAGTACAGCAGGTGGCGCTCAATGCGCCGCGAGCGCTGTTGAACCCAGTCGTCAACAAACAAAAAGAAGAAGCGGGGTTGTGACCCGGATGTAAGAACAACGCTAACAAGTAAGTGTGCTAACGGTTCGTTCAGCTGCTAGTAAACGTAATTCTCCCCCTTTAAACCCGTTTATTCACAGTATGTAACTAAACCGATCAACTACAGTGAAGGAAGCAGCGGGTTTAATTGCGGTTAATTGAGAACTTAGCTGGTTGTTTATCTACAACGGAGATGCTAACGCAGCTAGCGCCCAGTGTGCTGAGCAGCTCGGAGAAACATCAGCGGGATTAATGAAGCAGCCAGAAAGAAGTCGGGTTGAAGCGGGTTCAGTGTGAGGGTTGTAACGGAGCGACGAGCTTCATCTCCCGGTCACAACAACAACTTCAGAGGTGAAGAGAGTCACAACACGGAGGAGCTGACTTCATCAGCTCGTTCATCTCAAACACGGAGATCCGGACTGAATTAAAGGGTTCAAAACGGCTGGAGTCAGTTAGTAATTCATACTGTTTATAGCACACCAAACTAGGAAATGCAAAGTGTCAATGCTGTAAAGAAAGCTTAATATTGAAAAAAATATAAATGGCAGAACTTTTTTTAAAATAATATCATAAATGTCCTTAAAAAGCTGAACAGTGTGATAGTTAAATGGTTGAAGTGTGCAGATGTAGTTAGCGACCAAAACATGTCAGAATAATAAATATAGAATAATAAAGTTGATGGAAAACAAAAGTGTGAAATGCTATGAAGTATAAATGAATAATAAATGAAGTTAAAGTCGGTGTACCTGCTGAGTTCAGTGTTTTTTCCTGTCTTTCTCAGCATGGCGCTGAAGTCCGGAGAGGAGCGTTTGAAGGAGATGGAGGCAGAGATGGCGCTGTGAGTTACACTCCTGTCTAACACATCATATGTTCCTCTGCATCACTGTTTTATCCTGAACATCTGCACTCCATCGCTGGGTTTTCTGTCCTCTTTCAGCTTCTGTGACCTTCATTATATTTGTTTTGTTAGTTTAACAATCTTTTTTTTTTTAACTCTCTTCTTGTCTTCGACCTCAGAAGAGAATCACCTTGTAAAAGTTTTGAAGAAGACTGTCGGTAAATAAATGCCCCTCCTGTCTGTGCAGCTTTGAGCAGGAGGTTCTCGGTGGTCCGGTCCCGGTGTCAGGAAGCCCACCTGTCATGGAGGCCGTCCCTGTAGCGCTGGCGCTCCCGACGGTGGCAGTGATGCGACCGATTATCGGCACCAACACCTACAGACAGGTGAGTGTGTGGTGGTGATGATGATCTCTGGTTCTGTTGTCGTTTATCTGTACTCCTCTTCCTGTCACATTCACCTGAGAGGACTCGTTGGACCGGGTCTCCTTCACTCTCTCAGAACCTCTCTGTGTTCTGTGTAGTTTCTATGTTCCACATATCTGGAACCAACTCCCAGGTCTCAGCAGACCTGAAGCTCTTTTACATCAAAGCTGAAGACGTTTCTGTTTGCTGCATTTCACTGAAGCCGATCTGAGGATGTCTTAAACTGCACCAGAACTTTTATCCTATTTTTAGCTTGCTTGATGTTTTAATGACTGTTTTTAATATTTCGATCACTGTTTTTAAATATCCTTTTCTTTTGCCTGATGTTTTGATGGTTTGATATGAAACCCTTTGAGTTGCCTTGTTGTTGAACTGTGCTCTAAAACATGAACTTGCCGTGTCTCTCTCAGGTCCAGCAGACATTAGAGGCCCGAGCTGCCAGTTTCGTTGGTCCTCCTCCGGCTTTCGTGGGACCAGGTAAACATTCAGATCTCTTCATGCTGACCTCGCTCATCAGTCGTCACTCTGCCCTCCAGATGTTTCATTAACACTCACTGTGACTGTTCCAGTTCCTCCAGTACGTCCGCCCCCCCCTCCCATGATGAGGCCGGCCTTCGTCCCGCACATCCTGCAGAGACCCGGTAAGATGCTGACGATGGAGTTTGTTCATGAGGTGTTTGTTGAACAGATGTGACGAATGTTCAATTGGTGTTTCAGGTGATGTAAATAACAGGAAGTAGAGAGGAGGAGTCAGAGTGGGCGGGGCCTCAGAGTGGAGGGAAAGTTGTGGAAGCAGAGCTGCTGTTTGTGTTCGTTATACAGTGGTGTGAAAAAGTGTTTGCTCCCTTCCTGATTTCTTATTTTTTTTGCATGTTTGTCACACTTAAATGTTTCAGATCATCAAACAAATTTAAATATTAGTCAAAGATAACACAAGTAAACACAAAATGCAGTTTTTAAATGAAGGTTTTTATTATTAAGGGAGAAAAACAATCCAAACCCACATGGCCCTGTGTGAAAAAGTGTTTGCCCCCTAAACCTAATAACTGGTTGGGCCACCCTTAGCAGCAACAACTGCAATCAAGCGTTTGTGATAACTTCCAATGAGTCTTTTCCAGCTGTGGAGGAATGTTGGCCGACTCATCTTTACAGAGTTGTTGTAATTCAGACACATTGGAGGGTTTTCCAGCACCAACCTCCTTTTTAAGGTCATGCCACAGCATCTCAATAGGATTCAGGTCAGGACTTTGACGAGGCCACCCCAAAGTCTTCATTTTGTTTTTCTTCATCCATTCAGAGGTGGACTTGCTGGTGTGTTTTGGATCATTGTCCTGCTGCAGAACCCAAGTTGGCTTCAGCTTGAGGTCATGAACAGATGGCCGGACGTTCTCCTTCAGGATGTTTTGGTAGACGGTAGAATTCATGGTTCCATTTATCACAGCAAGTCTTCCAGGTCCTGAAGCAGTAAAACAGCCCCAAACCATCACACTACCACCACCATGTTTTACTGTTGGTATGAGGTTCTTCTTCTGAAACGCGGTGTTACTTTTACGCCAGATGTAACGGGACACACACCTTCCAAAAGTTAAACTTTGGTCTCGTCAGTCCACAGAGTATTTTCCCAAAAGTCTTGAGGATCATCAAGATGTTTTCTGAGACGAGCCTTAATGTTCTTTTTGCTCAGCGGTGGTTTTGGTCTTGGAACTCTGCCATGCAGCCATTTCTGCCGAGTCTCTTTCTTCTGGTGGAGTCATGAACACTGACCTTAACTGAGGCAAGTGAGGCCTGCAGTTCTTTGGATGTTGTTGTGGGGTCTTTTGTGACCTCTCGGATGAGTCGTCGCTGCTCTCTTGGGGTAATTTTGGTCGGCCGGCCACTCCTGGGAAGGTTCACCACTGTTCCATGTTTTCTCCATTTGTGGATAATGGTTCTCACTGTGGTTCTCTGGAGTCCCAAAGCTTTAGAAATGGCTTTAGAACCTTTTCCAGACTGATAGATCTCAATTACTTTCTTTCTCATTTGTTCCTGAATTTCTTTGGATCTCAGCATGATGTCTATCTTCTGAGGATCTTCTGGTCTACTTCACTTTGTCAGGCAGGTCCTATTGAAGTGATTTCTTGATAGAGAACAGGTGTGTCAGTAATCAGGCCTGGGTGTGGCTCGAGAAATTGAACTCAGGTGTGATAAACCAGTTCAGTTATGTTTTAACAGGAGGGGGCAAACACTTTTTCACATCACTGTACGTCCTGGATCTTCATCTTTGTAGTCAGGGAGTTTGACACGAGACTTGAAAGTGGGAACTCTGTTTCAACGAAGAAGAACAGCGTGTTTCTGAGAGTCAGGATTCAAAAAATAAAAGTAAACTTTGATAAATTTCATCAACAAATTTGGATATGAACACGACGTCTCGCAAAACAATGAGGGATGTTAAAGCAGAGTCGGTCACAGTTTGAGTGGCGTCAAGCTGACTCGGGATCAGTTTAAAGACCCGATATATATATATATATCTATATAGATAGATAGATAGATAGATAGATAGATAGATAGATAGATAGATAGATAGATAGATAGATAGAACTGTTATGTGCAATAATGTGTAGTTCACTTTATGACCAGCAGTCAAGCTCTGCTGTTTCTTGCAGCAACACTACTATTTTTGTTATTTCTTGTATTTCTTATATTTCTATTCTATTTAACTATTTCTATGTTTATTCCTCAATATTTCAAGTTTTTTTTAATTTTTATTTTGTAAACATTGACATATATGTTCTTGTTCAGGTTAGGGACGACCAGCAAAGTAAGAATTTCAATGTACGGTGTAATCACCTTTTTTATACTGTGAATGTGACGATCAGGAGGTCAGCGGCTGCCGATGATGCGTGGTCCTCCGATAGCACCTCCTCTGCCCCGCCCTCCTCCTCCTCCTCCCATGATGCTCCCGCCGTCCATGCAGGGCCCCATCCCCCAGGGGGCCCCTCAGCCCATCCAGCACATGTCTGCTGGTCCTCAGGTCAGACACACACACACACACACACACACACACACACACACACACACACTCACACACACACACACTGATAACTCAGGAGTCCCACCGTCAGTCTGTGATGCTTCATGAAGTCTGTGTTTCTCTATCAGGTCGGTAATATGGTGTCGATGGTGTCAGGCCCCGCCCCGAGACAGGTAGCTCCGCCTCCTGTCAAACCGACCCCATCAATCATCCAGGCGGCACCGACGGTATACTCGGCTCCTCCTGCTCCACATAAGAGACCTGACGTCCGGGCTCAGAGACAGGCCCGGATGGTACGTTCACCTCCTGTTGGTTTGACACCGGTGCACTGAAGAGGGAGACATTACTGAGGAGGAACGGGACCATAAGAACCGGACCTGCGCGCTGACTCGTGTGTCTGCTGTGGATGTTTCAGGAGGAGCTGGCGGCGCGGGTTGCAGAGCAGCAGGCGGCGGTGATGGCGGCAGGTCTGCTGGACAAGAAGGAGAGTGAAGACAGCGGCGCCGTCATCGGACCCAGCATGCCGGAGCCGGAACCCCCCCACCCTGAGGTACCGTTCCCTTCACACTCAGGCTTTAGAGAGCGTTTAGTCAGGATGCAGATACACGATTTGGCCTAAAGTCTGTGGAGGGTGAAGCGTCTGAAGTCCTGCTGTCACCGCCTCCAGTTCTCTTGGAAGGTTTTCAAACAGCAGGAAGAATATTTATGAGGCATTTAAGGCAAAAACAGGTCTTTTTGAATCTTCTTTTCTAATGAATGAGGGATTATTTTCAGATGGACCTCCAGAAAACTAATAAGAAGGAGTGACTTTAGCTAACAACACCGAGATAAC